>NW_015176458.1:1711891-1749681 GCF_001447785.1 Gekko japonicus | reverse complement strand
CCCCCTGCTTCCGGCCGCCCCGCTTCCGGCCCTCATTCAGCCAGGAGGAGGCAGGAGAAGAGGGAGGGTAAGTTGCTTCCTCCCTGCCTCTCCCCACCCCTGCCTGCCTGGGGCCAGGGAGGGCCTTTGCGGGGCTTCCTTGCACTCCCGCCGGCCTTGCAGGTCCACCGCTGGGCCCCTCATGACACACTTCTGGTGATGTCAGGGGGTGTGGCCTTATGACACACTTCCGGCGATGTCAGGGGGTGTGGCATATGCTAATGAGTTATGCTAATGAGTTCCCCTAGCTCTTTTTCTACGAAATGACCCCTGGTCTGCACAAGTTAGTATTACCAGGTGGGGCCTGGAGTTCTCCCGAGTTACAACTGATCTGCCGATGACAGAAATCAATGTCAGCTTTGAAGGGCAGACGTCGCATCGCATCCCCACTGAGCGCCTTCCACTCCTCAGATCCCTTCTCTAGGACCACCTCCAAGTCTCCAGGGATTTCTCAAGCCAAAGTTGCCAACTCTAGCACATGTGCAGGTGTCCCTATCTTTTTTTTGGTTCTTTTTAAACCCCCCAATTAGGTCCCCCCCTTAAACTGAGATATTTCTACAAATCTGGTTGCCCCAGGCTTGCACAATCCCCATATCCATGACTGGTCCCATTGTGAGATATGTGCACCCGCACAGGGGCCTGCCCTTGGCTACTGGATATAATGACTGCAGAAGTCTGTGGCTTGTTTGGTGGGCTTGCACCGTTCTTGTATTTTCATGTCCTTGGAAGCTGCTTTGCATACAGTAGATGGAGGGCACACATTCTGACGATAAATTGGTAAAACAGCTGTTCAGCCCCAGACAATGAGACAGAGTTGACAAACAGAGTTATTGTGTGCATTATTTCGGAAGGTGTTATGAAGGATCCTGCGGCTTGCCAAAGCAGCTGTGAGGATGGGGGTGAGCCTGGCTTTCATCCTGACAACAAAAGGAGAATGGCCGAGTTTGAACTACTGACCCTGGAGGGGCAGATCACATGACCAGGACATGAAATGGGTGTAGGTATCATTTCACCATGGAGAGATATTATCAGGAAAATTATACAGCATATAGTTCCCTCCCCCACCAGGCCTTTCAATACATTCTGAATGAAGAGATTGTGAGGACAGCCGATTTTCATCTGGGAATCCACTTTAAAGGGGAGAATAAATGATATGAGAGAAGCCAGCAGATAACAAAACAGTGTTTTAGTTGCCTGAACAAATGGGAAGATGGTAAGTGAGAACTCAGAGATAATACCCTAGAGGAAACGGATCTTTCCCCTGGAGATAATGAATGGAGAGTCTGGAATGGAGCTGATGCCATCGCAGAATGCCTTTTATCAGCCAAATGCACGTTGCTTCTCTGGACTGAGAGTCCAAGTTCAAATTCAGTGAGAACACTGAATAACTTCCGTTGATGGACGAAAACAATATGCAATATGAAATCGAAAAGCCAGGTTTTTGTTTTGCTTTTTGGAATTTCCAACAAGCAGCTGAGATAAAACAAGAGAGAAAGAAAATGACAATGCAATCCTAAACCCAATTACACCCTTCCAGTAGATTTAAAAATGGGTTATCTCTGCATAGGATTGCACTGTAAGAGTCAAACAGTGCAATCCTACCCAAGTCTTTTCATAATTTTACTGATGTCCATTCAATGAGGAAATTGTTCCTAGGAAATTGTTCTCGTATGAAAATATATGAGATTCTAGAAGATCAGACCAGAATTGATCTGGAGATCTGGATTGAAATCTCCAGTCATGCTATGAAAGCTCACTGGGTGTGGTATGAAAATACATGAGATTCTAGAAGATCAGATCTTCACTGTAAAAGAAAAAAGCCATCTAGTGGTGTCTTAGAGATCACCAGAATTGATCTGGAGACCTGGATTGAAATCCCCAGTCATGCTATGAAAGCTCACTGGGTGACCTTGGGCCAGTCACACATCTTTAGCCTAACCTACCTCACAGGGTTGTAAGGATAAAATAGAGAAAAGAATTGTGTAAGTCACCTTGGGTCCCCATTTGGGAGAAAGTCGGGGTACAACTGAAGTAAAGAAATAAACAACCTACTTATCAATTGGAAAATTTAGATGCTCCCATTGTTTTTAAAAATGTTAATAGAAGTCACACAAGGACCAATCCAGATCAGGGCTGGGCTGGGCTGGCGGAGAGGTTTAACTCTCCCCCCAAGTGGTTTTTGCGATTATAACCTTCCCACATTGCCCACCCTGTTTTCCTAGAAATGGGGTGTCAATTTCAAATGGCAAAGCTGCACATGATGTCAATTTCAAATGGCAACGCCAGGCAGGAGAACCATTTAACCCTCTTCTTTTTCCTCTACACTACCCTGATCTGAATCAGCTGCCTCACACCCTTTCCATTAGCATTTTTAAAATGCTGGGAGAATCTGATCCCAAACCTTCCAGTGCCTCGTCTGTTGTGATCCTAAAGTAACAATCCAGTGTTGAATGAAGTGTGCTAATGACTATTGAAAGCCACAGGTTTAAGTGTGCCTAATTCTCTGCTTGACTGTGGTCAGTATATGCTGCCCCAGTAATGGCTACAATCATAGGTGATCAGCACTGTGAAAGCTGCAGGTGCCAACCATGTGCTTGGTTTGTGTATTTGCAAAGATCTTTGTATACGGCAGCAGACATGCAGTGCACTGTTGCGTCTGAGAAACTGTGAGTCAGGTCCATAGGGAGAAAATATGTACTTTTGCAGGGAATGAAACTGACACAGCTGAAATCCTCTATAGATGTATTCATGAGATTCTAGGGAAATGGTAACAGCTGAAAATGAAAGGAAATGGGTCTGTGTATCACAGTGCACATCTGGTTGACTAAGAGCAGATATATGTTCTACCCAATGGGATCCAGATGTGCTGTGCCTACCATTAACTATTATTACTACTGATCATCTTGATAGATGTAATTGCTGGATAACTAGTTCAGCTTCTTGGATAGAACTGCCTTCAAAAGAACTGTGATGTTTTTTGTTTTTAAACAGAATTTAAATCAATTTCTCCATAACAAGAATAATTGGATTTGACTCTGTTTGTCATTTTCAGCACGCAGGATTACTTTGATCCTGGGAGCGGTTATCTAGCATACTTTTATTCGGTTACCTTGGAAGCATCAAGGTTGTAAGTAGGAATAACTGTTAATATAGTGGATAGGACAAAGGTGGCATATGCATTTGTTCTGAATTAGACCACTTAATTCCCCCCATATGCCAGTTTGATCAGCTCTGCCTCACGAGAAATGGAACATTTGCATACAGCTTCACGTGTAGCAGTAATTTTGTGTTGTTTTGGCTTCATCCCTTCATTTTTTTTAAAAAAGAAAACTATTCCTAAGTAGAATAAAATATACTAGTCATTTCACTACACCGTTAGGTAGTTGATCAACATTACAAATGTTCATCATTTTTCAGCACTGCAAAAATTATTTACAATCAATGCTGTGCTTGAAATTGTTGATGAGACCCAAAGATGGCCAGCGCTTGAGATGGTTCACAGAATAAGCATCATCTCTATTCCGCAAGGCAATATATTCCATCAAACCCTAAAAATACAGCAATTTCCCAAATAAATTGGCAATAAAAGCCAGGCATCAGCAGCTAAAACAACCATAATTACAAAAGGCACAGAGGCAGATAGCAGTTGAAAAGGTCCTCTCCCATGTGGTTTTTGTTGTTGTTCAGTCGCACAGTTGAGTCCGACTCTTTGCGACCCCATGGACCAGATCACGCCAGGCCTTCCTGTCTTCTGCCGTCCTCTGAAGTTTGCTCAATTTCATGTTCGTTGCATCTATGACACTGTCTAACCATCTCATCCTTTGCCGTCCCCGTCTTCTTTGACCTTCAATCTCCCATGTGGTACTTGCCTCAATTAGGCAGGTGGCAAGTAGATATGAAGGAGAGCATGAGGTAAAGAGTGCAGGGTCTGTGGTACTCCTTTAAATACCCAGGTCCTAGGCTTGGTTGGTCCCCAAATTAATTGAGCCTGTGGGATACTTTTGGTATTTTGAGAAAGGCACCACTACAAAATGGCTGCCAAAGGGAAGTGGACCGACTCACAACATGGCTACCATGAGGGGCAAGTACAAAAGTTGGGAGATCCTGAATCAAGCATTCTCCTTCTAATGGAGGTGGCAGTTTGTGAGTGGGTTTTCCCTGCAGAACCAAAGGTAATGTCTCCTCAGTCTAGTAGGGTTGCCAACTCCAGTCTGGGAAATTCCTGGAGATTTGGGGGTAGCACCTGGGCATGGTGGGATCTGGGGAGGGGAAAGGCCTCAGCACATACAATGCCATAGAGTTCTCCCCCTAAAGCAGCCATTTTCTACCATACACAGGTAATAAACTGGGAATTGTGTGGAGGTGGTGCAGGGCCAGCGTGCTTGTGCCCGCTCTCACTCTCCATGCTTTCAGTCAATGCACAGAAGTGTCATGTGCCGAGGACCCGTGTCTTTAACTGACAGAGTGGTGGGTGGTGGAAAGCACTGTCAAGTCACAGCCGACTTGTGGCCATACCATAGGGCTTTCAAGGCAATAGACGAACAGAGATGGTTTGCCAGAGCCTGCCTCTGCACAGCAATCGTGGACTTCTTCAGTGGTATCCCATCAAGTACTATCCTGGGTCGATTAGTGTTGCCAGCTCTGGATGGGGAAATACCAGGAGATTTGGAGGGTGGAGCCTGAGGAGGTGGGGTCTAGGGAGGGAATTCAATGGGGTATACTGCCATAGAGTCCACTTTCCAAAGTGGCCATTTTCTCCAGGTGAACTGATCTCTATTGCCTGGAGATCAGTTGTAATTCCAGGAGAACTCCAGCCACCACCCAGAGGTTGGCAACCCTAGGGCCAACCCGGCTTAGCTTCAAAGATCTGACAAGATCCCACACATTGATTGGGTCAATATGTGTTCTAGTCAAGAAAAAGAGATTGAGTTTCTAGACACTCTAAATGACTGTGCTATGGAGCAGATGGTCACGGAACCTACCAGGGGAGAGGTGAACCTGGATTTGGTCCTAAGTAACACTCAAGACCTGGTGAGAGATGTAAAAGTGATTGTACCACTTGGGAACAGTGACCATAATGTTGTTGAGTTCAACATTTGTATAAATAGGGAATTGGCCAAAAAGACTCACACAACCACTTTTAACTTTAAAAGGGGTAACTTCTCTGATATGAGGGGACATGTGGGGAGGAAACTGAAAGAAAAAGTGGAGGTCAAAACCATTGGGGAAGCTTGGAAACTATTTAAAACTACGATCCTAGAAGCTCAAATATATATAAACAATTGGGGAAGCTTGGGATCTATTTAAAACTACGATCCTAGAAGCTCAAAAAATATATATTCCGCAGGTTAGGAAAGGCACAAACAGGTATAGGAAAAAGCCTGCATGGTTAACAAACAGAGTAATGGAGGCTGTAAAAAGTAAAAAGAATTCCTTTAAGCAGTGGAAAGCTAGTCACAGTGAGGCTGATAAAACGGAACACAGGATATGGCAAATAAAATGCAAGTCTGTGGTCAGGCAGGCAAAAAGGGAATATGAGGAGCATATAGCAAAAAACGTAAAAACCAACAATAAAACTTTCTTCAAATACATTAGAAACAGGAAACCAGCCAGGGAGGCAGTGGGGCCCTTGGACGACCAAGGGGTAAAAGGAGTATTGAAGGATGATAGGGAAATGGCTGAGAAGCTAAATGCATTTTTTGCCTCCGTCTTCACTGTGGAAGATGAGAAGTGCTTGCCCACTCCAGAACCACTGATTTCAGGAGGGGTGTTGGAAGACCTGAGTCAGATTGAGGTGATGAGAGAGGAGGTCCTAAAACTGATAGACAACTTAAAAACTGATAAATCACCAGGCCCAGATGGCATACATCCGAGAGTTCTGAAAGAACTCAAATGTGAACTTGTGGATCTCCTGACAAAAATATGTAATCTTTCCTTAAAATCAGCCTCCATTCCTGAGGACTGGAAGGTAGCTAATGTCACTCCCATCTTTAAAAAGGGTTCCAGAGGAGATCCGGGAAATTACAGGCCAGTCAGTCTGACGTCGATACCGGGTAAATTGGTGGAAACCATTATTAAGGAAAGAATTAGTAGGCACATAGATGAACAAAACCTATTGAGGCAGACTCAGCACGGTTTCTGTAAGGGAAGATCTTGTCTCACTAACCTGTTAGTGTTCTTTGAGGGGGTGAACAAACATGTGGACAAGGGGGATCCAATAGATATTATTTACCTTGACTTCCAGAAAGCTTTTGATAAAGTTCCTCATCAAAGGCTCCTAAGTAAGCTCAAAAATCATGGGATAGAAGGACAAGTCCTTTTATGGATCAAAAACTGGCTAGTTCATAGAAAACAGAGAGTGAGTGTAGGTGGGCAATTTTCTCAGTGGAGGGTGGTAAGCAGTGGGGTACCGCAGGGATCAGTACTTGGTCCACTGCTTTTTAACTTGTTCATTAATGATTTGGAGATGGGAGTAAGCAGTGAAGTGGCTAAATTTGCGGATGATACAAAGTTGTTCAGGGTGGTGAAAACCAGTGAGGATTGTGAGGCACTCCAAAGGGATCTGTCAAAGATGGGCGAGTGGGCATCAACATGGCAAATGGGGTTCAATGTGGCCAAGTGCAAGGTGATGCACATTGGAGCCAAAAATCCTAAATATAAATACACATTGATGGGGTCTGAACTGGCAGAGACTGAGCAAGAGAGAGATCTTGGAGTTGTAGTGGATAACTCACTGAAAATGTCGAGACAGTGTGTGACTGCAATAAAGAAGGCCAATGCTATGCTGGGGATTATTAGGAAGGGTATTGAAAACAGATCAGCCAATATAATAATGCCCCTATATAAATCAATGGTGAGACCTCATTTGGAATACTGTGTGCAGTTCTGGGCACCACACCTTAAAAAGGATATTATAGCTTTGGAAAAAGTGCAGAAAAGGGCAACTCGAATGATAAAAGGGTTGGAACACTTTCCCTATGAGGAAAGGTTAAAGCGCTTAGGGCTCTTTAGCTTGGAGAAAAGACGACTGAGGGGTGACATGATCGAGGTTTATAAGATTATGCATGGGAAAGAGCAGGTAAAGAAAGAGGTACTTTTCTCCCTTTCTCACAATACAAGAACTCGTGGGCACTCCATGAAACTGCAGAGCGGTCGGGTTAGAACGGATAAAAGGAAGTACTTCTTCACCCAAAGAGTGATTAACACATGGAATTCACTGCCACAGGAAGTGGTGGGTGCTACAAGCATGGACGGCTTCAAAAGGGAATTAGATAAGCATATGGAGCAGAGGTCCATCAGTGGCTATTAGCCACAAGGTATAGCTAGGGGCTCTGGGGCAAGGGATGCTCTGTCTTCTTGGTGCTTGGGGGGTTCAACAGTGGGAGGGCTTCTAATGTCCTGGCCCCACTGGTGGACCTCCTGATGGCACCTGGTATTTCTGGCCACTGTGTGACACAGAGTGTTGGACTGGATGGGCCTTTGGCCTGATCCAACATTGGCGTCTCTTATGTTCTTATGTTCTTAAGATCAGGCTATCCTGGCCCATTTGGGTCAAGGCAATCGACAGGGTAGCCATTAAAGGTGTCTGAATCTGATATATCCTGAATTTCTTAATGTTGTTGAAGCCTATTTTAATCTTATTTAAGTGGAGCAAGGAAAACTTTCAGGTCCAGCCTTGAGAGCATGATTTGAATGTAATGTTCTGCATGCTATATGGCCATAACAAGAAAGAGGAAAAAAATACCACGGCAAAAGCAACAGGTACATTCACGTAGGGTGTTTTGGAAAGATAAAGCCTAAAACGGCACCACTCAGCGTGATTCTGTTCTGGTTTAAAATTCAGATTTGAAAAGACCATGACTACAACAAAGGGGGGGGGATTGCATCAAGTTAATCAAGTTTTGCAGAAGTAGTTTGCTTTAGTGTGATCCCATCTGGAGAACAATGTCACAGACGCAAAAAAAATATTATTAAATCAGCTTCTCGTAGCAAACGCACTGCAAAAGTAATAAAGCTGTCCATCAAAAAGTTTTTAAAATTCAATGTAGCAGTCACTTGGATCAAAGGAATTCATTGCAAATGACTGTCACTTAACTAGCCTGGGAATACTGCCAGCTCTGGTTTGGGAAATTCCTGTAGATTTAGTGATGAAGCCTGGGGAGAGCAGGGTTTGGGGAGGAAAAGAACCTCAGAGGACTCCATGCCATGGAGTCCACCTAGGGTTGCCAACATCCAGGTGGTGGCTGGAGATCTCCCACTGTTACGATGACAAAGATCAGTTCACCTGGAGAAAATGGTGACTTTGGAGGGTGGACCATTTGGCATTATTATCCAGGAAAGTCCCTCCCTGCCCCAAACCCTGTCCTCCTCAGGCTCCACCCCCAAATTTCCAGGTATTTCACAACATGGAGCTGGCAACCCTAAGTCCACCCTGCAAAACAGACATTTTCTCCAGGGGAAGTCTCTAGTAATTTTGATCTCCAGTTGTACTTTTGATCTCTAGTTGTAATTCTTGGTGATTTCCTGGCTCCACTTGGAAGATGGCAACCCTAACTGGATCCCAGCCTCCAGTTGGAGGCCCAAATCGCCTCCAGCATATAGTGCCTTTTATCAGCTTTGGCTGACATGCCAACTACTGCTGTTCCTTTAAAAGTGAGATCTGGCTTAGGGATGGGCACAAACCACATTTTTGCAGTTTGGTTCATGGTTTGTGGCTGAGCCATGAATTGAACCATGAACTGATAGGCCGGTTCACAAACTGGACTGATTCGTATCATTCGTGAATCATTTGAAGTTTAAACCCCTGCTTTTTGCTCCCTATGAAAATTGGCAGGGAGCAGAAAGCAGGGATTTAAATGTCTCAGAGCCATTTAAACCACTGCTTTCTGTTTGTTGTGGCTTTTGACAGCGAGCAAAAAGTGAATGCGAATTTTATTGTTACAGCACCTAGCCAGCAAAATAAAACCATAGAAATACAAATAAACTACAATGGCCTAATAGTAAAATTTCCAAAGTGCAACTAGGTATTAAAAAATAACATTATACAATCATTTTGGTTGCTAAAACCAGACATTAAGATTACAATAAAACACGATAAAAGGAAAAGAACTAAGATGACTTGGAAACAGTAAAAGTTAAAATCAAACAGTCCTAACCCGAGTGACAACCAGGGCACTGATGAGCTTTTATAACCAAGGAGCAAAATTTCGCAATCTGATGGAGCGAGCAAAAAGTGTGTGTGGGGGTGAAATGCCTCCCAGCTATTTCACTCCCTGCTTTCTGCAAACTGCCGAAAGCCACAGCTAGCAGAAAGCTGAGGGTGAAATGGCTTGGAGCCATTTGAACCAAACATCTGAGCTGTTTTTTGTGAAGAGCAGAAAGCAGGGGTTTAAGTGGCTCAGAGCCATGCTGCTCTCCATGAACTGCCACGAACCACCACAAACCGCATTAAAATTTGTGGAAGTTCGTGATCATCGCTTCGTGAACCACAACCCAGCCAAAATTCATGATGAGCTTTAGTTCATGAGCCAGTTCATGCCCATCCCTAATCTGGCTACAGTGATCCATACTCTGATTACATCCAAGGCCTCCCAGCTATTTCACTCCCTGCTTTCTGCAAACTGCCGAAAGCCACAGCTAGCAGAAAGCTGAGGGTGAAATGGCTTGGAGCCATTTGAACCAACCATCTGAGCTGTTTTTTGTGAAGAACAGAAAGCAGGGGTTTAAGTGGCTCAGAGCTATGCTGCTCTCCATGAACTGCCACGAACCACCACAAACCGCATTAAAATTTGTGGAAGTTCGTGATCATCGCTTCGTGAACCACAACCCAGCCAAAATTCATGATGAGCTTTAGTTCATGAGCCAGTTCATGCCCATCCCTATTCTGGCTACAGTGATCCATACTCTGATTACATCCAAGTAGGGATGCCAGCCTCTAGGTGGGACCTGTGGATCCCCCAGAATTAGAACTCATCTGCAGACTACAGTGATCAGTTCCCCTGGATAAAATGGATCCTTTGGAGAGTGGACTCTATGGCATTGTACCCCACTGAGGTCCTGGTCCTCTCCATACTCCTCCCCGAAATCTCCAGACGTTTCCCAACCTGGAACTGGCTAGTGGCCAGGGGGGACCTGGCAATCCTACATTCAGTTAGGTAACTGAAATACACTTTACATGAGGCTGCTTTGAAAACTGCTAGTGTGTCCAAAATGTAACAGCCAGTTATTGTCAGGGGCAGGATACTAGGATCATATCACCCCAGATGTGCACTGTCCACCCATTTGTCCCATTTCAAACTGCTGGTTCTTACCTCTACAGCTTTAAATGGCTTGGGGCCAGGGTATCTGAAGGACCACCTCCTCCCATTATTGTCCAGCCTGCCAGTTAAGCTCCACCTCTCAAGCCTTGCTGTCTGTGTCCCTATCATCAGAGGCAGGGCTTTTTGAGTGGTGGCACCTTGCTTGTGGAACTTGAGGCTCACCTTGTACCTTTGTTGCTTGCTTTTGGGCACCAGGCCAAGACATTTCTGTTGGGGTTCTTAATGCTGGATTTTCATTAAGGTCTTGTAAATATTTCGTTTTTTTGTTTTTTTCATTTTGAAAGCTGCCTTGGGCAGATTCCTGAAGAATAAACATTTTCTAAATAAATGAATAAGTAAAAATAACAAAGGTTTATCTATGGGACTTCTGCTGTAAGCCATAGCGTGGGCATGGGGGTGGAAGCCCTAGGCTGAACCCTGGTAGACAGTGGCTGGAGAGTATCTGGGATTACATCTTCCGCTGACAGAGATCAGTTCTCAGTTTGGTATAGTGGTTAACAGCAGCCGGGCTGTAATCTGGAGAACCGGGTTTGATTCCCCACTCCTCCTCCACATGAAGCCAGCTGGGCGACCTTGGGCCAGTCACAGCTCTCTCAAATCTCTCTCAGCCCCACCTGCCTCACAAGGTGATTGTTGTGGGGAGAGGCAGGGAAGGT
The DNA here is from genome assembly GCF_001447785.1 of Gekko japonicus. Classification (NCBI taxonomy): domain Eukaryota; kingdom Metazoa; phylum Chordata; class Lepidosauria; order Squamata; family Gekkonidae; genus Gekko; species Gekko japonicus. The sequence goes on along the minus strand of NW_015176458.1, from coordinate 1,738,667 downwards.
GATTGTAAACTGCTCTGAGACTCTTTCTGGTAGTGAAGGGTATGGTATAAAACTAACTCCTCCTCCTCCTTCTGAAATGACCACTTTGAAAGGTGGGCTTTATGGCATTAAACCCCATTGAAACCCCTCCCCTCCCCTCCCCAAACCCCGCTCTTCTCAGGCTCCACCTCCAATTTTTCCCCCCAACCAGAGCTGGCAACTGTATGAATACCAGTGTCTGGGAGGTGAGGGATTTTCAAATTCGAAATGTAAACCTTCCCTCTCTTTTACAGCAACCTTTACAAAGTTGTTGATGGACTGTTTTATTACTCTATTACTGCTACGGACAACCTAAGAGCTGGTGTAGTGGTTAAAGTGTTAAACTCAGATCTAGGAGGTTCAGGTTTAAATTCTTGCTCTGCCATGGGTGACCTTGTGCGAGGCACTCTGTCTCAGCCTAACCTACCTCACAGGGTTGTAGTAAGAATAAAATGGAGGAGGGAAGAACAACATATGCTTCCATAAATTCCTTGGAGGGAGGGCAGTATAAAACCACACTAAACAAATAAATATTGGAATGCATCCAAGCCGGTGCACTGCAGATGTTACAATGCTAAGGCAAGCTGATTCTGCCAGCTGTGATGGTGGCGTGTTTATCTTTGGGATTGTTTTTATGTAAAGATGCTGGGAGTCACTGATGACGGCTCTCAAAAAATTCATCTCGGTAGGTGAGCTGACATCAATTAGAGTGATTTGACAGAAGCCAAAAAGAACGGTGAGCCAGACCGCAACAAACATAATTCTTATTCAATACTATCATTTTCAACAACTTTAAAATAAACCATAGTTCAAACAGAGAGGAAAGAAAATGGCATGGCCCATTCAATGTATGGAAGCTTTAAAAAAAAAACTTTTAAAAATCAATTTCGTTTGCTCAGGTGTCCCCCAATTGTGGATTAGGACTGGCTGGAGAGCAACAGATACACTGGCCGAGTTCAGACTGGCAATTTGAAGCGCTGCCCAACTATATACACACTTGGGGACACTCCCCTAGGTCCCGTTGGTGGGTTTAAATCTCCCGCCACGGTCCTATTGGTTCCCCAGTGAAGAGACTAGGAGCCTAGTCCCCATTGTTCCTACAGAGTCAAGCTCAGGGGTATTCACTGACCCCTGGTGGCGGTCAGCGGACATAACACTCTATTTCACCTCACAGCAACCCTGTGGTGTAGATTAGGCTGAGAGAGAAAGGATGACCCAGTGTCACCCAGTGAGACTCATGTCAGGGCAGGTTTTCCAAATCCCAGTCTAACATATTAATCACTGATCTACATGGTGTCTGTGAACCCATCTATACATACCTGCCTTTCAAGACATATGAAGACATATGTGTGGGTAGGTGGACCAGGATCAGTGGTGGGCTCCATCCTCAACCAACACATGTCCCTAGGTGCAGGATACACTTGTACATGCATACAGTGCTGTCCACATGATTGGAAAGCTTGCTGGAAAGCTTGCTGAAATACTGGAATGGTTTGTGAGATCATCTAACTCTTTTCACAAGTTTCAGTGAATGCACATATCACCCAGTGAAACTAATGTCAGGGCAGGTTTTCCAAATCCCGGTCTAACATATTAATCATTGATCTACATGGTATCTGTGAACCCGTCTATACATACCTGTCTTTCAAGACATATGTGTGGGTAGGTGGACCAGGATCAGTGGTGGGCTCCATCCTCAACCAACACATGTCCCTAGGTGCAGGATACACTTGTACATGCATACAGTTCTTTCCACATGATTGGATTGTGAGATCATCTAACTCTTTTCACAAGTTTCAGTGAATGCACATACAATTTATGTATGGGGTACACTTGATTGTTCTTTCTAGATGTGTTAAGTAATTCCAATCTACATTCAACACACATATAGCGGAACATGTGATTGAAACCCCAGGTTGTTCCAGGTACTGGTTGCCAGTTTCATTTGTAAAGTGAACGTGTGTTGGCCATTTCATACAAACAGGTGTACACGCATAAAGGCAGCCTGTACTTGCGGTCACTGTAACATGTGAACAGGGCCCGTGTGTGTATGTGAATGTACATAGGTCAGAGTCCTGACCTGGATGGGCCAGGCTAGGCCAATCTCATCAGATCCCAGAAGCTAAGCAGGGTTATTCCTGGCTAGTATTTGGATGGGAAACCACCAAGGACATGCAGGGTGACTATGCAGAGGGAGACAATGGCAAATCACCTCTGGACATCTCTTGCCTTGAGAACCCTACAGGGTGGCCATAAGTCTGTTACAGTGTGACAGGAGGGCTTCTGGAGTTCTGACCCTGTTGGTGGACCTCCTGAGGGCACCTGGGATTTGGAGACTGAGTGTCACAGAGTATTGGACTGGATGGGCCCTTGGCCTGATCCAACATGGCTTCTCTTATGTTCTTATGTCCAGCCCTTTCTGCCACCACACAGATCAGGAGCAGGGCTTGCCTCTGCATTCCTGTTCCCACCCCATGTACATTCTTAAGGAGCATCTATCTATCTACCCACCTGCCTGCCTCTCTGCCTAAAATGAATTAATTTGGGGTGTATCAACAGAGGCATAACATCCGATTCACAGGATGTCATTGTCCCACTGTACACTGCATTGGTCAGGCTGTAGCTGGAGTGTTGTGTGAAGTTCTGGAGGCCTCACTTCAAAAAGGATGTAGACGGAATGGAGCAGGTGCAGAGGAGAGTGACGAGGATGACTGGGGGCCTGGAGACCAAGCCCTGTGAGGAAAGGCTGAGGGACTTGGGAATGTTTAGTCTGGAGAAGAGGAGATTGAGGGGGGACATGACTGCTCTCTTGAAGTATTTGAAGGGCTGTCACTTAGATGAGGGCCGGAAGCTGTTCTTGTTGGCAGCAGAGGATAGGACTCACAGTCATGTGTTTAGATTAAGGGTGGGAAGGTACCGGCTGGATCTTAGGAAAAACTTTTTGTACAGATAGAGTGGGAAATCAGCTGCCTCAGGAGGTGGTGAGCTCCCCCTCACTGGCAGTCTGTAAGCAGCATTTGGACAAACACTTGTCAGGGATGCTCTAGGCTGATCCTGCACTGAGCAGGGGGTTGGACTAGATGGCCTGCATAGCCCCTTCCACCTCTGTGAAGCTATAATTCTGTGATTCTAACGTTATTATAAGTGATACAACCTTAAAGCAATAGAACAACTCAGATATTCAATCAGCATTATCAGAGTATTGTTACAATCTTTCAGGAGTCTTTTACTTTCCCTTCTCTTAGGGTGTTTTTGAGCATGGAGACTCTGACAAGCAATGCTGTTTTTAAGTGCACAAATATGATCCCCGAATCGTGAACACACTCCCAAGTGGAAGCTCGAGTTGCGTTTAGTTATTCATGCACATGTTTTACAACCTGTTTTGTCAGAGGCTGAGGGCTACAAGCCTTTTTGTTCATCACAGCATGCAGCCAGAAGACTGCTGTATGAACGACCTTATAATGGAGTGTCTCAGGTTCTAATGTAGAAGAGGCTTGCTGGGGGTGATAAAAACAGACGAGTATATGAATTATCAGCTACACTTTTCATCTTCCCATGCAGTACATACTCACAGTTGAAATGGAGAGAAATTCTGCTTGAAGGTGCACAGTCAGATATTATCTAATCAAAATGTGAACTGAAAAAAATACCATCTTTTTGATATTATTATTATAATTAATCTGAACTGAAAACTTAACCATAGTGGGTAATATCTGGAAAATCTTTGAATCTGGATATTATTTTGGCACCTGACTACAGTTTCTTTGTAACTGACAGGGATGTTTACCAATCCGCAGCTACACACAGATCTTGTCTCCACTGAGAATGAGTGTTAATAGGTCTATCTTTCCAAAGGTTAGTATACATCTACCACTTTGCTTTGGAAGGACTTTGATTTGATGTTGTATCAACCATTTGCTTGCCATTATGTTTTTCTTTCTGAGACTGTGCCTAAAGCATGTATTTTGCTTGCAGATGTTGACATACAGGCAAAGTAGCACTGCAGGCTGGGGGAGAATATGGCAAATGCTGGACACCCTGGGAGAAAGTACGGCTAGGGAAGGGGAGGGACTTCAGTTGAATATAAAGTCATAGAGTCAACCCTCCAAAGCAGTCATTTTCTCCAGGGGAGCTGATCTCTGTAGTCCAGACATCAGTTGTGATTCTAGAAGACCCCCAGGCCGTTGGCAGCCCTCTCAGGCCATGATCTTTGCTTGGAAATAAGGATAGTTCCAGGTGGGTAGCCATGTTGGTCTGAAGCAGTAGAACAAATTTAGACTCCAGTGGCACCCTAAAGACCAACAAAGTTTTTTTCAAGGTATGAGCTTTCGTGTGCATGCACACGAAAAAGTGTGCCCATGAAAGCTGATACCATGGAAATAAGGTTGTTAGTATCACGTGAATCCCTATTTTGATCTATAAAATGTTAGATGGCTGGGATGATCTTTCTAAAACTGGATTGGTAAAAAAAAAAAGGATTGATTTATCTTGGGTTTTGCAAACCTTGTTGGAGCCAGAGGTTTGGTAGACAGGGAAGGGACAATTACTACTGTATGGCAAGGGGCATTTGCTTTGTCCCAACTCATTGCTTGGTGCAGAATGACTCCTGCAATAGCTGACATTCCAAACCAGACAAATATTAATTGTTATCTCCCAGCTGCTTCTCTCTTTTTTTCACCCAGGATGGCAAAAATGAACATTCCCCACATACTTTGGCTGTTTGCCCAAGCGAGTTCATGGGTTTCTACGGCAATCTTCAATATTTGGAGAATGGTGGGGAAGTAGTCAGAGAGTAATGAAATCAATAGACCTCAGTAATGAGTGCCGTCCTACATGGCCCTCATCCATTATTAACAACAACATAAAAAAACAACACGAGACATTTATCAAAAGTTCCTTCACAGCGTCAAGTTCTCCAACCGTATTTCGTATGATCGTTCTTAGCAACAAGGGCTTGAGAGGAAGAGCGATCGCTCGCTTAAATTATCATTCATCTTAATTTCAGATTCCGTCAAGGACTGATTTAATCAGGTTCAGAAGGGTATGTTGCTTTTGTTGAAATGATAAACTATTCCCAGCTTGGCACATTGAAGATATAATCTTGGTTTCATTGAGGGGACACCTACTTTTTATGCTGTTAATCACAAACACAGAGTGGGGAGACACAAGATTGACTCTGATAACAGTTGAAAATGTCTTTTTGTCATGCCAAAGGTAGGCTTCAGATATTACTACAAAGGCTCTCCTGTTTGGAACCTTGCAACCCGATTGTGTTTCAGAGGGGAAAAGAAAATTATAGTGACACCTCCAGTTTTGCCCAAGAGTTACTTCTCTTTTATGTCATTGTTTACGTTGCACTAGTTGAAGAGACAGTTTGGTGCAGCAGAGAATTTCTCTCAGGAAGTCTGACTTCAAATCCCAACAAACCTTTCAGTTCAATAGTCCTGTTCACAAGTTAAAATGAATGCGAGTACGATTTGTGCACTCTTGATTTTTTTGACATTTATGAGTTGAGTAATTCTCACGTTATATCACATCAATGCTCGTAGAACTACACATGTGATATAAACCCCACATTTATCCAGGTACTGGCCTCCTGTTTCAATTGTACAGAGAGTGCTTGTTGCTCCTTTCCCCAAACAGATGTATACATATACACGAAGGGTGCACATGTGTTTCCTGTAACCTGTGAACAGGGCTGTTTAAACCAGGGATCTCCTATGTAGTTTCCTGTGAGCACATCTTACCTAATGCCTGCCAAGTGTTTTCAGGTTGCGGGTTGGGCCAGATGTGGTTCTTGCCCAGCAAGGCTTCTGACTGGCTATTGAAGATCTGATTGGCTGTGCAGATTGAAATGAGATTGCTTTGGTGGCCCTTGCCACCACAGCATTGGTCTTATTCTGTCTCTCACTTCTCTTTCCCAGTGTATTGTTTCAGTTACCCCTCTTCTTTTTTTGTCATTTTTTCATATGTATGTGCGTGTGTCTGCATCTGGAAGTCATGAAAATCTCTTGTCACTGACCCCTACTGGGGGCCTGGAGGATATTCAGAGAGGTGGCTGAATAAAACCTGCTGACAGCTGGTATTTCAAGGAGGTTTCCCAACCAAGTACTTGCCAGAGTCAACCCTCCTTAGCTTAGATCTGAGATGAGGCTTGTCTGGGCTATCCAGGTCAGGGCAGTTACCCCTCTTCTTCATCACACTTGGACTGTCTCTCTGTGTGCCTCCTATGGCAGCCATTTTGTGATTGCACCTATGACCTTTATGTCACTTTCTCTCAACTTCAAACTAGACATGACTGTTTTTAACAACCTCTCATTTCACCAGACATAGGGCAGCTCCTGGGAACTAAATTCCCAATCACCTCAGGGGCCCAATGCAAATCAGGATTGTCAAGTGGTGGTGGGGGGGCTTCAGCAGCACCCACACTCTCTTTCCCCAATCCGAAATGCCCACAGGAGGGATGAATTGACACATGGGGGCCTCCCCTGTCACATGCAGCATTCAGTGCCTGACCGGACTTGCTAAAAATCATCACATTGGATCTGAGCTTCAGCCTGACTGACACTAGAGGTTTGTTATGAAGACAAAATGGGGAACAGTAGAGACCAGGTACACTGAAAGTGTTTTGGAGGAAAGGTGGATTCAAATGTAATAAATAAACCATGTGTGAGAATGTTTTATACTCTTTATCGCAGCCAGCTTCTTGGTACTGTGATCCCCATGTAAATAAATTCTGTGCTTGGGTATTTTGAATTCTGCACAAAGCAAAAGCAGAATATGTATAGTTTATGCAAAAATGCAGGTAAAGAACATGCCTTCGACCCTTGGTCCATCTAATTTAGTCTCTTCTAGTCTGACTAGTAGTGGCTTTCCAGGGTCTCAAGCAGAAAGGTCCTTCCTAACACTTGCTCCCCAGGATCCTTTGAACTGGATATGCCAGGGACTGAATTTGAGAATTTCTGTATGCAAAGAATGCACTCTATCAGTGAGTCACAACCTCACACCTTTCCTACATACTTACTTTGCATAATTTAATCCTCTTCTTTTAGTCCTGGGAGGGGGAAAAGAATGAGGCAGGGTGTCAAAGCCCTGTCACTTGACCCCAGAGAGCTTGCTCAGTGAGCTCACTGGTTTCTGTAGCAAGGCGTTGCCTATATACTTCCCAGCTCATCTTTATAGCCATAAGGACTAGAAACTTAGTGTTGGTTTCAAAGAAGAAATCTGGTAAGATGCTGAATTTTCAGACTGATAGAAATTTCTGAGTTTGCTAAGTGTGACTGTGGATTTTTCAGAATGTCGACTGGTTTTTCTGTAGGTTGGACCTAGCCCCATTGCTGAAGCACAAGTTACCATTTGTGGTGAGGTATCAAAAATAGGCATGGGGTGGGGGGAGAGAATCTTTAACACAGGTTCTCACTCAACAAACTACAGTTCCTGTGAGTCTCAGGCAAAAGTTGCGACAGTTGAAATGGTACAAAATCAACTTGCATTTATGTTAAGACTAGGAGTAAGGCTCATTGTGGGAAGAAATACGATGAGTTCTAGAAGTAAGCTTCAGGTGAGTGTCCCGGCTGTGGTTGGTGGGGCAGCAGAGGGAAGGGGAAAATAGAGGGAGGCAAGCCATGTTTCTTTCCTTCTGCTTAGCTATAAGACATGGCTATCTCAAGTCATTTTGCCACCCCAAGTGGGTAGTATGGGAGGACAGCCTCATGGTAACAGGTATGGTTCCCTCCACCCCTGATTTATGTTGATTTGGGGTTATGCAGTGGCAGCTAAAGTAGAAAGACACCTCCTACTATGCCATGTTTTCTGGGTTCCAAGGGTCTGGAAAGTGGTTCCATAACCAATTACATGGTTGCCAACTCTGGGTTGGGAAATACCCGTAGATTTGAGGGCCTGGGGAGGGCAGGGTTTGAGGTGCGGAGGGACTTCAGCAGGGTATAATACCGTAGAGTCCACTGGCCAAAGCAGCCATTGTCTCCAGGAGAACTGATCTTGGTCATCTGGAGATCAGTTGTAATAGCTGGGAAATTTTCTGTAGGGGAAATGATGTGCTGTGGCTGGGGAACACAGTGATTTCTGGGAGTTCTCCAGCCCCCATAGGGAGATCGGCAACTCCAGTGACCATTTAAGGGAAGATTGGGATTTGTATTTTACCTCAGGACACATTCAGTGACTCCCAACAGCAACAGCAAACTGTTTAGAATGTTAGAGGCAAAGGCCAATCAGTCCGCATATGCAAATGACCTCTGTGTTCTGACTGGCTATGGGGGGAGGAACAGCAAACTGTTTAGAATGTTGGAGGCGGGACTCAGGCAATGCAGCCAGTGGATAGGGACACTTTCTGAATGACAGATCAGGGAACCTACTGATTTGGGAGCATGTGGAATGTTCACAAAGTGCCACCACCAAAATACAATTATATATAAGGAGAGATGGGTAGCCATGTTAGTCTGCCTGTAGCAGTAGAAAAGAGCAAGAGTTCAGTAGCACCTGGGCAGGGTATGGCCTTTTGTGAGTCACTGCTGCTCACTTCTTCATATGAAGAGGTGAAGAAGACTATATTGGAAGTAGTGTGCATGCACATGAAAGCTTATACCTTGACTAAAACCTTGTTGGTCTTAAAGGTGCCACTGGACTCAAAGTTGATTCCTGTAGATATCCATACCTTCAGTGATTCTTAGAAACAACTGTATGAACTGCAGAGTCTATTTCCCCACTTCATACGCTGATGAGACTCTGACCCCTTTACCTATTCTCAGCTACATTTAAGTCCAGTAGCATCTTAGAGACCAACAAAATTGGGGGGTGGGGTATACGTCAAAACCTTGTTGATCTCTGAGATGCTACTGGACTCAAACCTAGCTGTTCTACTGAAGACTAATATGGCTACCCTCTGAAACTTAACTAACCTCTCATATCTTTCTGCTTCCCCCCCCCCACACACAAGGTTTATGAGGCTGACTACAATCCTCTGTGAAAGGACACCGAAGCCACAAGGGATCGGTAAGATGCAAAACTACATTTCGCAGGAAGAAGGAGAACTGACACGGATTGCGGCATTTTACAAGGGCCTGAAACAAATTAAAGGTGTATGAAGATCAGAACTATCATTTTTCACAGGGTTGTTATGCCTGTATTCGGGAACTTTTAAAGATGCGCCTCATCTCTGTTTTGCTCCCATTTCGATTGAGTCTATTCCTGTCACTTTGATTGAAGCAGGCAACTGACCTCATTATCCTGATGATCACCAGGGTGCATATCACAGCTTGTGTAGCGCACAGCAGGGCCTGTGTCTGCAAATGTCTCCGATTAACAACTACAAGATGGGGTCACCTTCTTTGAGTTCCAGTCTTCCTCCCTCCCTTCGGTACTCAGACTTTAATAAAAGAACAGGGAACAGCAGAGAAAGGGGCTGTGGGACAGTCCCAACTAAACCAGTTTGGTTGGTCCTAATGAAAAGGCGTCATGTGGATTTTGTTCTTGCTTTTGGACTTGGTCTTTGCTATTCTTCTGAACTGAAAACAGGGTGTTGGTAAAGCACCACTAGGCCATAATACTTGTTCAGCCCAGTGGGTCACAAGTTGCGTAGGCTTGGCCTGAATCATAGACACTGTTAGATTAAGATATGCTGAGGCCCTAAACAATTGGGTACTTTCACACATGCTAAATAATGCCGTTTCAATCCACTTCGGTGATTGTTTGCAACTGGATGTTGCCATTTCGCACAGTAAAATCCAGCTGCAAAGTGGAGGGAAAGCGGGTTATTTAGTGTGTGTGAAAGATGTCTAAAGGGCTCCATTTATTCTCTCTCTCTCTTTCTGCAGTCAAGTCACAGCCAACAGTTGGTGCCCCCTTAAGGGTTTTCAAAGCAACAGAGACAGAGAGGTGGTTTGCTACTCCCTGCATCTGCAAAGCAACTGTAGATTTCCTTGGTGATCTGCTGTACAAGACCTAACCAGAGCCATTGCTGCTGAGCTTCCAGGATCTGGTGAGATCAGTCTAACCTGAGGTATTCAAGTCAGGGCAAAAGGCCCCACAGCATTATGGGAAAATGTGTACTGTTCTATCAGTGGGTTTTTAATTTTTTTGTGTCATGAGGCTCCTCATAATCTGAGTCTGTAAACTCTAGTTTAATTAGCTTGTGTGTAAATCCAGCTCTGATGCCAGGTGACCAACAGAAAGGAAAATTTCCATCCTTGTGCACTACAGAGGCTATCTGTGGGTGCCCAAAAAGAGCTCTCTCTCTCCCTCTCTAAAAAAAAGAGAGAGGGAAAATGAGGACAAAATTTGCATTTGCACATTTACGTATAATTACTATCCTTTAAATAGAAATACAACTTGCCATAGTGCTGGATCTATCTGGGGCGGCTGGCGGAGCTCGGCTCCCTGATTGACAGCCTGTCACTCCATTGCTTACAAAATATTTTCTTCAGGGGAAAAAAATAATCAGCTGATTTTACTGGATAGAAGCAAAACCTGGACATTTCAGAGCACAGGTCTCAAGAAAAGAGGAATGCTCTTTGAGGGCTCCACAGAGGCATCTGGTAAGCCATTGCAGGAGGGGTCATGGCTCAGAGGCAGCTGATCTGCTTGGCATGCAGAAGGTCCCAGGTTCAATCCCCAGCACGTCCAGTTAAATGGTCTGGCAGTAGGTGATGTGAAAGACCCCCACCCTGAGACCCTGGAGAGCCATTGCCAGTCTGAATAAACAACACAGACTTCAGTGGACCCGTTGGAGTGAATGACTCATCATGCCTGGACATTGGTGGGTGCTACATTACTCTAAGTGTGTATAGGTATTATCTCCTCGAATAGGATGTCTCTCTTTATCTTAACCTGGGAGCTGCCCTCTGACCCCTCCTCTCTCTCCCTTTGTCCTCTCACTTGCTACACATGGCCTTCCATGGTGACACATGTCTCTGCAGGTCTCTCCTGTAGATACAATGCCCTCGTATTCCTACAGGCATGATGTCAGACAAGCTGGGCATTTGGGACAGGGAAAGTACTCTCTCTTTCTCTTTTTTCGACTGCAACCTGAATGTGAACTGGATCTACTTGAATAAATGTACGTTTACCTTTTTTACAATATACTTCTTGGGTGGTTTATTTACTGCACTTAGTATCACGCTTCTGTGACTGGGCAAATTTCTATTTTATTTTATTAACGAAATATCCCAACAGGACCAAGGGTCTGATTCAGCATAAGGCAGCTCCAGTAAGTCTTTGAAGGGCTGTCACTTAGAGGAGGGCAGGGAGCTGTTCCCATTGGCAGCAGAGGAGAGGACTCGCAACAATGGGTTTAAATTAAGGGCGGGAAGGTACCGGCTGGATATTAGGAAACACTTTTTGACAGTCAGAGTTGTGCGACAGTGGAATCAGCTGCCTGGGGAGGTGGTGAGCTCCCCCTCAGTGGCAGTCTTGAAGCAGCGGCTGGACAAACACTTGTCAGGGATGCTCTAGGCTGATCCTGCGTTGAGCAGGGAGTAGGACTAGATGGCCTGTATGGCCCCTTCCAGCTGTGTGATTCTATGCTTCTACTAGGTGTACATATCTCCAAACAGGATGCTGGAGTAAATGGATCCTTGATCTCTTCTTGTAACATATGGACATGGTCTATTGCGAGAGGACTCAAAGGCGTGCATGAGTAATTTTAGGGCATTCAAGTGCATTTGTGTACTACACATGAACAAAAAATCAACCTCCATCTAATGTATATAAATCCTGTTGCTTTTAATTGGAAGCACAGGGGAGCTGTCTGGGAAAGGAAGGCAGCTTTTCATGTGCACTAATAGCAAGAAGCAGGCCACACAAAGCTCAGCGTGTGGACATTTCCAGCCCACGAGCAGCTGCATAGCATAATCCAAAAAAGCTGCTGGAGCATCTTCTGCAATGTTGCAAAGGACTATCGGATGCACCTCTCAGATTGTATGGTGTTTCACTGATGCCCTTAAAACGTGCTGGTTGTTTGTATAATGGGCTCACCCTGCTTCAGAGACATGCACTCATATCCATATAGCTACAACAAGCAGCGTACGCAGAAACTATCAGCATTTTTGCACTGTGAAGATCAGATGCACCTCAAGAACACATCCAGTCACTGAAATAAGTGCTCTGCAGATACATCCTAATATCTGGAGAAAAGTCAACATGGCTTGGGCATGTTGTGTGTCCCAAACCTAGTCCATGTCAACAAATGTTCAGACAACAGTGATACAGTAGCAAGTGTACATGGATATTAAAAAAAACTTCTTGAACCCCCCCCCAACCTCCCTAAAAGTATGTGCAAACTGATGCACCAGCATGAGCACTTTGTGCTCAGGTATCCATACTGAGAGCAAAAAAAAAGGTGTTAATTGATCCTTAGCTAGAAGGTCTAAATTTGCAGCATTAAGCGTGCAGCTGTTGATGGCTTTGACCTTGGATTCCTCAAGCTGGGCTGCAGGCATCTCGAGACATCATTGGCCTTTCTCCCTTGGCCTTTCACACTCCATTCTGCCTGAAGGAGGCACCGCAGCACCTGTTCACGAATTGGGAAGAAGCTTTGCAAAGTTGACAATTATCACCCTATTTTTGTTCCCTTGACACTGGTTAATATCTGAGGGGGGGAAATTATCACACAAGCAGCTGCTGGGATCTCGAACAGGTTTTCAAAAGTTTCAGAGTTAAATTTTGATTGCAGCCCCCCCCCTCCCCAAGCCACCCATCTGAGATAACATTTCTGAAAGTGCTCGGTTGTGCTAACCTTGAACATGTGCCATAAGCACAGTAACCTTTATCTTATGGCTGATCTTGCAGATCAGGCCTTGCCAACTGAACAACTATGAATAGACAATCCAGCCCAGAGCAAATTGCAAGCAATTCAACGGCAAAACAATGGCATGTTTGCGTTGGATTAAATCCTAATGTTACCCAACATGTTTACTCACACCCAGTTAAATCTGTTCTTGTTCAAATACAATATTAATCCAATTCGTCTGCACAAGATTACCACTTAAAATATAATTGGAATATGCAAATGTGCTTACAAATCTTTGTTTTTCTCATCCTCACAAAACGACTCCCCCTCGTTATACATGGAAAATGGAAGCTGTGAACACTCCTTGTTCCGGTGCCTTTGATTTGATAGCCTACCAAGCCACTCAGTAATGCTGAAGCTTCCCTCCAGCCTCAGGACCCTCCCTTTGATGGAAATGGCTCTTCCTGTAGGTGAGGAGACGTTCATAGTACACTGTGTGTGGGGTGCTCAGCTTCAGGGACAAAGGTTAATGCTTGAACTGTCTTTCAGCTCATGATTCATCTTTTGCTGGCTTGTTCTCAGAAAGCAAATTAGCAAGACACAGTTTGAAGGTGATGCCAACCTCCGTGCATTTATTACCAGTTTGGTGTAGGGTTCAGAGTGTTAGAGTAGGATCTGGAAAACCCAGGTTTGAGTCCCCACTCTGTCATGCAAGTTTACTGGGTCACTTTGGACGGACCATCGTCTCTCGCCTAAACTACCCTCACAAGTCTGCTAGGAGGATAAAAGAAAGAGACCTATCCCAACACTGAAGAATTTACGTCAAAATAGATTTGCTGCATTCATCATCATTATCATCATACTAATCTCTCTTTGAACCTTACAGAGACATCGTCACTCAACAGAAATCAAGTTGAATCTTAGATAAAAAGTAGAGCAGGGGTGGGAAACCACCATGATCAGGAGCAAATAAGGCCCACAGCTCAGCTCCTCCCCATGTTTTTGATATACCTCCAGCTTTCCTCAATGGATTGTGTCACTTGGGAGGTGAATTATAAGCTACATGCATTGGTTTACGGTGTAAGGTGATTGCTATGAGGAGAAGTGCACAGTGACAGAAGAGGTCAGCCTACGGAAGAGGAAGATGATGCTGTTGAGTGGCACCCAACTCTTGGCAACGCCAACCATGGGATATTCAAGGCAAGACATGAGCAGAGGTGGTTTGCTGTTGCCTTCCTCTGCAGAGCAACCCCAGTCTTCCTTGGTAGTCTCCCATCCAAGTACTGACAATGGCCTACCCTTCTGAGGTCCCATCCCCTGATGAGCTTATGCCAAACTGGGATATAGAAGCGGTGTATAATTGTTAGATAGGTCTGATGTCACTGAATACACTGGTTAAAACATAGCACTTTTTATTTTAGAAACTTAGCATTGGATCCCAGGATAGCGTGATCCATTGTTCAGTCTCTGAGCTTTTCTAATTTCTGGTCGAACTCCTCTTTCTGGGTGTGAATTAATACCAATAGCCTTCTTAGTTCCCTGTGGTCACTCAGTATTTTACACATAAGCACACAAAGCTGCCTTATACTGAATCAGATCCCTTGGTCCATCAAGGTCAGTATTGTCTGCTCAGACTGGCAGTGGCTCTCTGGGATCTCAGGCTGAGGTGTTTCACATCACCTACTGCTGAGTCCTTTTAAATGTAGATGGCAGGGATTGAACCTAGGATCTTCTATGTGCCAAGCAGATGGTGTACCTCAGAGTCATGGCCCTTCCCCTTAGTGGGCTTAATGTTCATTATCCCCCATTATGAGGAAGAAGAAAATACTATTTGCTTAAACTGTGATTGGCTTTCACGTGCACTGCCTCTTTAATATGGGTTGGTTACTTTACTTTAATATGGGTTGGGAGTAGAATCCTTTTGCACTCAGGAATTAGTCCCTAGGAGGGAGTAGAATCCTTTTGCACTCAGGAATGTTTCCCTGTTAAAAAAGCAGGAGTCGAATCCCCCAAAGAGTGCAGTTCTTCCTTTCCGCATGTTCATTTCCTGAGGCTAGCATAAAGGACGCTTATGGTTAGAACTGCTCTTAGCTAGGTATAACCATCCTTGAAAATATATGCTCGATTCCATATTATTGATTGACGTGACCTGAACAATTTTTTGGGGAGATTTTAGACTTGCGACAATATTTTGCCATTTCCCCATCTTGACGAAAAAAGTATGTTTTTTGTCATATTTCGAAGCAACTTCTTTTACGTTCGGAATGCCACATTTTCTTTGCGATATATTGTGCCTCATCTTTGCCTTCCTTGCTGACATATATAACCAGATAAGTTTATTTTCATATGAAAATACGAGGCAGGTCAGATTACTTAAAAACACTGACGCGGTGGTAGTTTTGATGAGTTTTTTTAAATTTGATGGTAATTGGCAGAGGAAGCAAGGTTAAGTTGTTTAAATTTCTCCACAGGGAGGACATGCAGGGAAAAATGCCTCGTGGAAAATTGTTCTATCCCTTTAATAGAAGTTAATGTGCTGCTGTTTACCAAAAAATGTTATGTACCTCCATGCCATAAACATCTTCAGCTGTCCATTTCAACACATTAAGCCACTTTTAAGGGGACATGATAGCTTTCTCCCGGCCATTTGGCAAGCAAGTGACAAAAAGGGGGAAAGGAGGTAGAAAGCTGTGGAGCTGAATAATTAGGAAGTCTAGGGAGGCAGAGGATCTGAATTGTACAAACTGATTTAAGATCAACAACAAAACCTTCCACTACAGACCTGTAGCATTTATGAAATATATCTACAATAGATCTTTACATGTATAGCAAAGGAAAGCTCCCATAGCTGCTATGTTGGAAACTGCTATTCTAATCACTGCATCACTCTGGATTATGTCTTTTGTTCCATGGGTGCAAACAATTGGTTCATTTTTAGTTTGCTGTCTATTGTAACCATTAAATTTCTTCAGGAGCGGTATTGTCGAAGAAACTGTGTCTTTTCTTCAGCTGAGTTCATTTTTACAATGTGTAGAAATAAACACATTTTATTTATTTATTTATTTTACTTATTTATTTATTATCGCATTTCTACCCCGCCCTCCCCACGAACGGGCTCAGGGCGGCTTACAATAGGGCACCATGTGCCAAAAGAGAAAACAGTATAAAAACAGGATAAAACAATCAACATTAAAGTGCTCATTGGTTACAATCAAAATCTAACAAGTTGGAATCAGATTTACAAGATGGACTCCCCAGAATCTTACATAACAATAGGGGGTTTAAATACCCATGGTTGCTACTCAGCCCCATCCAGCAGTACTAACCAAAGCAATGTCATGGTTGATCTTCATGGGGCTACCCCTTCAGTCTACCAATGATGGTAATGGTAGTGGTGGTGGTAGTGGTAGTGGCGGCTCCTACTCAAAAGCCTGGTGGAAGAGCTCCTTCTTACAGGCCCTGCGGAACTGTAAAATGTCCCGCAGGTCCCGCATTGTTTTTTGAAATGTCCCACATTTTTCTTGACATTTTCCTTGAAATGTTGTTGTTGCTTCTTAGTCAGCTTTTTCTAGCGTCTCCTCTACTTTTTTGCAACTCCTCCAAGTTTTGTACAGCCTGCAAATTTCAGATGTGTATTGTCCATTCCTTTGTTTAAGTAATTGAAGATGGCACTGAAGAGCAGCGGACCCAGGACCAGCTCTTGCAGAATGCAACCTGATGTTAGCCCATTTATGCCTATTTTTAGGGCCCCCCCCCCAGTGTTCCCTCTAAGCTGAGTTAGTGTGAGCTAGCTCACAGTTTTTTAACCTCTGGCTCACACATTTGTGTCTTAGCTCAGTAAGGATGGCTTTAGAGCAAACTGATGCAGCAGCCAAATCGCTCGTTCACAACTTTAATGCCAGTAGCTCACAAAGTAGAATTTTTGCTCACAAGACTCCACAGCTTAGAGGGAACAGAGGTCATTTCGGGGGGGAATGCGGGGGATCGCAGTTCCCCCGGGTGAGGTACTGGGGGGTGGGGCACATGATGAAACCCCGCCCCCTGCTTCCGGCCCTCATTCAGCCAGGAGGAGGCAGGAGAAGAGGGAGGGTAAGTTGCTTCCTCCCTGCCTCTCCCCACCCCTGCCTGCCCGGGGCCAGGGGGGGCCTTCGCGGGGCTTCCTTGCACTCCTGCAGGCCTTGCAGGTCCACCGCCAGGTCCCTCATGGGGCTCAACAGTGGAGCCGGGACTGTTGGGGGCGGGGTGTGTGGCCTTATGACACACTTCCGGTGATGTCAGGGTGTGTGGCATATGCTAATGAGTTCCCCTAGCTCTTTTTCTACGAAACGACCCCTGAGAGGGAACATTGGTCCCCCCCCCCCAAGGCTACATTTCTAAAGCTTTCTTGTGACGATGTCATGTGCAGCGACATGGGAACTGGTGATTGTGTTGATGTAATGAGAAAAAACAATGCAAATGTATTCATAATCCACTTTGCACATTCCAGAGCTCAGTCCTGGCATAGGACATGGGCTCTCAAACTGAACACACTGGAGTATGTTAATGAAGTCCTTGATACTTTAAGTGCCCGAGAGATTAACTGTAGCTAAACTCAGTGGCAGATCACATACTTTGCATTTAGAAGATCTCGTATCCATTCCCTGGAATTTTCTCTTAAAGGACCATGGAGATGATTTAGCCAACAGAACCTTCATACCAAGACCCTTGGCGGTGTGCAGGGCTGCTTGGCAAGTGACTGGGCTGTTTTAATGTAGCCTATGTCTGTAATATGTTGCTTTCATAGTTTCTGTGATGATGAAGAAGGAGGAGTTGGTTTTTATACCCTACTTTTCTCTAAGGAGTCTCAAAGGGGCTTACCATTGCCCTGCCTTCCTCTCCCCACAACGGGCACCTTGTGTGGCAGGTGGGGCTGAGAGAGTTCGGAGAGAACTGTGACTGGCCCAAGGTTACCCAGCTGGCTGCATGTGGAGGAGTGAGGAATCCAATCCGGTTCTCTAGATTAGAGTCCGCAGCCCCTTACACCATGCTGCCTCTCAGTCGCAGTGACAGTTTTACAAGCTGTCAGTGTCACACAATACTCTATGGATATGGATGTGAAGAAGCTTGTTCATACAAACCTGGCATCAGGACACTCTGAGGTAGGCAGCTCCTGTGGCCCAGGGCTTCTGGTGAGGCCCACTATCGCAGTCCCTCCTCTCAGCTCAACCTCCCCTGCCACCAGGCCATGTGCCTTTCCCTGCCCATTTCCCTACCCATGCTCCCAGGGTTGATGAGGAAGTTCATGCAGGTAGTGGTAGGGTTGCCAGCCTCCAAGTGGCACCTGGAGACTTCTTGCTATCACAATTGATCTCCTGACAACCAAGATCAGTTCCTCTGGAGGAAATGGCTGCTTTGGAGGGTGGACTCAATGGCATTGTACCCTGCTGAGGTCACTCCCCTGCCCAAACCCCACTCTTCAAATCTTCAGGTACTGCCAGATCCCCACAGCAATCAGTTCCCAACAACTTTCATTCAGAAGAGTAAAGTTTATTGAGTACAGTAAAGGCAGGTCATCTGTGCATACATTCTGTGTTAGAACTACTGGAAAGTACACCCAGCGGGGAATTATACATAATTCAAAGAGGTCCCTGTATGGTCCAGGTCCAATCAGGGTGCAAGCAAAAGCCCGCCTAACCTAACAGGTCTGCGTTCCCAGGGGAAAGCTGTAACAAGGTACCAAGGCTACATAGATAAGAAGAGCAGAGAAGAAACAAAACTTAAGATTCCAGTATAGAGGCAGACAAACATCTTCCCCCTCCTACCAGCCATGGCAGCAATGCCAGAGGCTCACCTGACAGGCATTTCCCATCCCAGAGCTGGAAACCCAGAGGCAGCACTCCTGGTGGAGGCAAGAGCTGCACACACCAGCCCACTGCTGTTGGGAAAGGGCATGGATGTGGTGAAGGGGGCTATGAAAAGAGGCAGTGGGAGAGCTTGGGAGAGGGGGAAGGATCCACAGCTGGGTGAGAAGAAGCACAAATGGAGGCATGAAAGGGACACAAGGAGTGGGCTTGTGGTGAGTAGAAGGGGGCCCCTGGGCACTGCCTGCCCAGCACCTCCCAAAACCTGGAGGCTCATGCAGAAGGCAAATCCTGGAGAATGCTGTCTAGTGGTATGCTCAGCAACGATGGGGGGTGGGGGGTGGGATTGGATGTCATACAGGATGCCCTAGAAACGGAGATGCGAGTTTTTAAACTGGTTTCTCTAGTTTGATCTGCAGCAGTTATCAGGTGATGTTATTTGGCTCTGTGCCATAAAAAGCAGCAACTGCGGATTCCTGCATGGCAATGTTCTGCTAAAGGGACATGACGTCTTTTCGCCTGCCCTTCAAGCAGATCCATGCAGCACGTCTGGTTCTCCACACTCTCATTTTATTCCCATAACAATCCTGTCAGGTAGATCAGGCCGAGAAAGTGCATCCAGCCCACTGTAAATTCATTCACTGAGCTTACATAACTGAGAAGGGCGGTCCATCTGGGTTTCTCTGGTTGTCCACCAACATATCAACTGCTATGCCCCAGTATTTTTACCCCGTAACCCACCAAGTAGCTCAGCTCACAATAGCGGCTTGAAGCAGCATACGACGTCATTCTCCCGTCCTCCATTTTACCCTCACAACAACAACCGCTGAGGTAATTTTGATGGAGTACACGTGACTGGCAGAAGGTCTCTCAGCAAGCTTCTGTAGAAGAGTGGACATTTGAACCTTCCCGTCCTAAATCCTACTTTGGTACTCTAACCACTACCCCGCACTGTCTGTTAATGGCACCAGCAGTCTGTATTGGTATAAGGCAGTCCTTTATATCCTAGTTCTGCTTTCTGCAGCTCCTTCGGTTTCCCTTCTCCGCCGGCACTCGGATCTTTAAAGGGTGTTTTAATGAGAACCGAGTGCATGGCACAGTAACATCAACATACAACACAAGAAGAAAAGAAACCTCGCGATTCCAAAATAATAACACTTGCGTTTATTGATCCGATAAATTGCACTTTGGGTGACCTTACAAGAAGGCGCAGTTCTCAGCATGCACCGTGAAGTTACTCTGCAAACCTCGCTTTACCTCGGGCAGATTCTTCTCCCTCCATCTGTCAGCAGCTGCAGTAAACAAATTCATTAACCTTCTCCCAAACAGTCTATCTGGTTTCATCCTTGAGAAAGTGAGACGGGAAAAAACCCCAACCATAAATATGAATTACTGATTTATTTTTTAAAAAAAGCATATTCCCCATCTTCTCCCTTGGAATGCAGATTTGCATATCCTGCATTGCTCAAATAAAAATAGGCAATCCCTCCCACCACCACCCCCCAAAAAAAAATCAAGAAGAGGCTAAATCAGGCCTAACAAGAGTGGGTAGGTTAATTAGTAACGCTCTGATTCAGAGTCGGTGCTTAACACCTGTTTAATTCCAAGCAAACATCTTGGCATTAATCTGAGCAGTGGCATATCAATCGATTGCCTGTTGGTTCCTCACTCAGTGCCAGCCCAGATGAATGATTCATTATACTCAGGTTGAATGAATGGCTGCAGGCCACTCCCTGCTCGATAATACCCTACAGCGCAGAATTATTGTCCTTGACAAAGTCATCATAAGTGGGAAGGGTTGAAATGATTGCATTGGTTATAATGAGCAGCCTATCGATGCGGGACCCAGGAGACTGCGAACAAAACTTAATAGTTTTTAATTGGGTGATTGTCAGGTTTGATGGCTGGTAAGGTAAAGAGGGAGCCTAGCAAAAATAAAGACAGCACCTAACTAGGAAGAAGCGGCAAGGGCATTTTTCTAGTTGCCCAGGTTAATAATTAAGCTTTATGCAGAAGCCTTTAGAGTGGTAACACAATCCAATCTGACCTGTGATACCTGTTGCACTGGGGACTCATTAGGATTGGCTACATTAGGGGTGTGTGGCCTAACATGCAAAGAAGTTCCTGCTACAAAAAAAAAAAAAAGCCCTGGGTTTTGACAACAAAAAAGGTAAACAGAATAAGAAGCAAAAGGTGGGTGTGGCTGGATGACCACACTTCTGGTAACATGGAGGCCTAATATGCTAATGATCTTTGCTGTCAGGCGTGTGACCTAATATGCTAGTGAGTTTCTGCTGTTGGGTGTGGCGTATTATGCTAATGAGTTCCTGCTGGGCTTTTTCTACAAAAAAAAGCCCTGGGGATGTTATTTACCAGGTGATGGTACTTCCATGTCATGAAAAACCTCAGTATGCCAGTCTGGTGTAGTGATTAGGAGTGAGGACTCTAATCTGGGAGAACCGGGTTTGATTCCCCACTCCTCCACATGCAGCTGCTGGTGTGATCTTGGGTCAGTCACAAGTTCTTTCAGAGCTGTTTTCTTGAGAGCAGTCCTCGAAAAGCTCTCTCAGCCCCACCTACCTCACAGGGTGCCTATTGTGGGGAGGGGAAGGGAAAGGAGATTGTAAATTGCTCTGACTCCTTTGGGTAGCGAAGGTCAGGGTATAAATCCAATCTCCTCCTCCTACACATCTTAAGCCTCTAGTAAAGAAGCAGGACTTTTTTTCTCCAGGCCTGTTGGCAGTTTGAAATACAGACAATTCACCAAAGCGAAGCAGGTCTGGGGTGCTCAGTTAGGGTTCCCAGCACCCTGGAGAACAAGTGTTCTGTCCCTTTAATACAGACTTAATAGGGCATTTACCAGGTGATGTTACCCCCATGCCGTGAACAGCTTCATCTGCCCACTTCTACAACTTAAGCCTCTGCCAAAGGACAGGACAATTTTTTCCTCCTGTTTATGGGCCACCCTAGTTGTAGGCTTTCTGGGGGCATCTGCTTGGCCACTGTGTGAAACAGGATGCTAGACCAGATGGACCACTGGTCTGACCCAGCACGGCTGCTCTTCTGAGAAGTTGGATCATGTGCTTAAAATAGGACTGAGGTCATTTTTTCTGTGAGCCTCGGAGGATGCCACTCACAGTGCAATCCCAAGCAGAGTTACACAAACTTCCCAGTCAGCTGAAGTGAGGAGACTTGGAAGAGGATAACTCTGCTTTGGACAGTTCTGCCAGAGACTCAGATTTTTGAGTTCTGAAATGCTTGCTGGTCTGCATGTCATTGCCTTTTGAACCAAGCAGTCTAAGAGCATAGTTCAAATAGCAACAGACTTGGGTATGGGCATCTGGCTGTTAATTGGACGGGGCTGGGAAGCGTGGTGAATACTTCTTGCTCTCCCATCCTTCTGCAAACGTTTCCTGATGATAACGTATCAGTAATTTATGATGTGTTGTGACAAACTCTGTCTATGCAGGGCTGAAATAGCCATTTGTTGAAGCCACAAGGATTCTTCCTGATTATTTTCAGCACTTACTGACAGAGTGCTTGTTTGGACCTCAGAAGAAGTCTTTTGCACAACAAACCAACAGTGTTAGTGTTTGACACTCTATGGCCGAGTTCAGACTGGCAATTTGAAGCGCTAGGGAGTCATGGCAAAGAAGACCCAAAGAAGACCCGGAACAGACCTGGAACGGCTTGGTCACGGTATTCCCATTCACACTGCTGCGAACTAAGTGGGAGGATACCGTGGAGGAAGCGCAAGGGAGCGTTTGCACTGTTGGGCTGCCCCTGGTGGGCTGTTAGCGGCTGTTTCTGTGCTCCGCTGCATGCGCCTATGTGCATGGGCGCATGGGCACCTGCCGCAGAAACAGCCACCGCCTTTTATCAATGACTGCGGGCTGTTCCTGCCTTAGCAGCGTTTGCATTCACACTCAGGGAACCGGAATCAACCTGTGCTACACATGGTTTGCTACCACTTTCACCTGGTACTTTTTAAACTCGGGAGGGAAGCAGCACAAGATGGCTTGAGTATGGCTGGAGGATGCCTGAAAGATGTGCCTGTGTGAACCCGCCCCTTTAATCCGCTACTGAAACGCTCCTGAAACGTTTGGCTGCTGGGCCAAACTGCCAGTCCGAACTCAGCCTATAACTCTTCACTCAGGGTTTTAACCAACCGCAAAAGGTTTTTAGAACTACATATCTCAACTCCAGTTTTGTAGAACTACTGGCTTTTCTTGGGGTGTCAAACAGTGTTCCCTCTAAGCTGAGTTAGTGTGAGCCAGCTCACAGGTTTTTAGCCTCTGGCTTGCACATTTTTGTCTTAGCTCAGGAAGGATGGCTCCAGAGCAAACTAATTTCTGCAGTAACCAAATTGCTCGCTCACAACTTTAATGGCAGTAGCTCACAAAGTAGAATTTTTGCTCACAAGACTCCACAGCTTAGAGGGAACATTGTTAAATGCCTTTCTGTGTGCATGCTGCCCTCTGACTTGTTTCTATTGCTTTACCCAAATACCATCTCTGCGAGCTGTCTGACTTGGGGTGCCAAATGCAGGCATCTAGGCCTGTTGTGCCCGGTTGCTTATATTTCTTGGAGAGCCAAACACAAATCCTTGCTGCCTGCCTTTCTTGGAGTGCCGTACTTCCTCAGTCCTCTCTATTAACTCTGCCTGCTGTCTTGGATTGTTGAATGCAAGCCTCTGTGCCTTTTTTCTAACTCTGCCTGACTTTCATGGGTTGCAGAAATCTTCCCTTCTGCACTCCCTAGGGCATTAAATCTCTGTCTCTACCTGCTTTGTCAATAAGAATTTTAATTATCTATCAAACTGAGGCTATTTTTTCCAGTCTGCTTGATATTTGGCAGAAAGGCTATCTTGCATTTTTATTATTGGTCCCGGTCACACGGAGAATTTGCTGCGCAAGAGGCATGACTGCTGGGCGGATTAAAAGGGCCCAATCATACGGCAACATCTGGCAAGCATCGCAAGCCCATCTTCAACCCGTAGCATCCGGCCGAAGATGCAGAGTTAAAAAGTAGCTGGGAAAGTGTAGTATTATCTGGAAAACGCAGGGCGCGGGTGGGTGTCTGATCGCGGAAGCGCTAGTATCCCGTTGCATCTGGCACCCATATGCGTCCCACCATGTAAGCCTCCATGGTATGTGCACAAACGCTCATGCGCACAAACGCAGTACTGCTTCATTGCCACACTTCGCCATCACCGTGTGATCGGTGGCTGATAGCCTGAGCACAGAGCCTCGGGGTGACATTGGATCGTGATACCATGCTTCATTTTGCTCTGGAGCAGAAAGCCTGACTTCCCCCCCAGTTTATTTTGCTTGTGTGACCGGGGCCATTATTTTTTATTTTTATTCATGTATTATTTTTATATTTTTAATTATTATTTTCATCATCATCATCATCATCATCATCATCATCATCATCATCATCATCATCATCATCATCATCATCATCATCGTCATCATCATCATCATCATCTGCCACCTTTCCACTCAGGCGGGGTTCCCAAGGCCTTGTATATGGGGAGCTGTTCCTGGGAATTGCATCCCAATCAGAAAGAAACACAATGTAATAGCTAGAAACATCGTTTGCCTTTCATTTACAATAAAACCAGAGTCCCACTCCCATATGGCTCAAATCTGGCGGATGGGATTATGCTATTGAAAGGTACACCTTTTGAGCCCTGACCTGGGTGTCCCAGGCTAACCTGATCTTATCAGATCTCAGAAACTAAGCAGGGTTGGCCCTGGTTAGTATTTGGATGGAAGAACACCGAGATATTCCAGCGTCACTGTACAGAGGCAGGCAATGGCAAACCACCTCTAAATGTCTCTTTCCTTGAAAGCTCTACAGGGTCACCATAACATCGCTGTGACTAGACACTACTTTACACACATACAGTTTTTGAAAATATTGTCAAAACTGGGTGGAAAACAAAACCAGTATCACAGTTGATATGCTAAAAGATATCATTTGAAGAAGGCCGCTATCCTCTGGGGAAAGACTGTTATGGGATTGTGCCATCATTGATTCCTGATGATGTACTGCTAGAGTTGGATCTGTTATAGCTCTTTTCTTGGAGGTGTTGTCCTCTTGCAGTTGTTAGGGCCACTCATGAGTGCTGAGCACATATATGAATCAGTAGCTAACACCAGATATAGGCTTCATCTGTGCGTCAGTGCACTGGGCCTCTAGAAAACTGCAAACATCTTGGCTTGAAGTTTCAAACAACCAACACACGCTGAACAGTTTTATTGGAATATAATCCATACAGGAATATATCCAAAATACTCTCTAATTTCGTCTCCCAGAATTTCTTCTGCCCCTGCTAGGTCCAGTAGAAGACCTGGGATGGCCTAGACTATATTCAAAGTTTTCTGGAAACCTTGCTTTGGCCAAGATCCACCATAAACATTAGAGCTCCTTCAAACACAGCCACAGCTTTTTAGGGATTGGTGCAGCATTTGTGTGACCACCACAACGGTGCTAGTATGACCAACACTGTGAGTTTTTCCCACCCTCTTGTTGCTGTCCTAGATGGGTTGCAGTAGAGTGGGAAAGAGCGGCATGAACCCCTACACCCGTATGGCATTCACTAACATGGTAAAGTGAAATGCTTCTGTGACAAGGGAACCACAGTGGAGACCTAAAATGGGTAAACAAAGGAGTAAAGGAAAATCAGTTTTGTATTCTGTGGTTCTCGGTACTCAGCCAATAAATCAGGATATGGATTTCTGCTTGCTACTGAAAGGAGAGATTGTTCCGTTTCCACATGTATGTTGTACCGTAGGAGGTGCCCTTTCCCTTTCATACCAGGCTGACAAGGGCTGTAAATTTCAGTTCCCAAATCTGACGTTATAGAAGCTGTGAGCTCCAGGAAAGCTACGTATAGTTCAAGGACTGGACTGTCTGCTGGAAGGGCTGCCAGGGATGATAAAAGTGACGATAAATCCCAGTTTACTGCTTCTCTTGGTTGTAACGAATCTTATCCTGAATATTTGGAGAAGCAGAGGAGGTTATGCGTGGTCTGTCTTTACAAACCCATGGGGAGAAATTTTGTGTTGCAAAGTAATGTTCTCTCTCTTTTGTTTGAGATGGCCCTGGGTAATTTATGGAGGTAGTCCGTTGTCTCAGAAAAGCAGATTGAGGTTTGTGTGGGTTGGATTCAGATGACGTGACATTGCTTGACATTTGACATTTGGAGATGATTCGGCTATCTGTGACAATATACATTAAAATGCAGAAACTTCCTTGTATTGAGTAAGTTAGCTTCCAGTTTCTTTTGGCTTGTTGAATGGGATGAAAAAACTCAGAATTCCTTCCCAGTTTTCAGGGCTTAACTAACTAGAAGTCTGACAAGGAAAAAAAATATCACTAACGCACTCCTGTGGGCAGAAGCAATGCAAGCATTTCCCATTGGTTACGATGACTATACAGGCCCTAATTGCTAGGACAGGGAACTAGAGCAGAAGGTGGGAGGTCAAGCCGACAGGCAAGGCAAAGGTGTAACCACCGAGAGGCCTGCAGGGTCTTGGCCTCCTCAGCGAAATTCCAGACCCCTGGCCTAAATGTTCAACTTTTGCTTTTTAAAAAAAGGTATGTTTCTAGCCTATCTGTTTTGTGGAGACCGAAGGAAAAGCAAGCAGATTGTTTTCAACCCAGTTGTTCAGTTGGAAGTAAACCTACTCCCAACTCCCAGTGTTCTGAAAACAGCACCAAGCACTGATTTATTAATATTGTCAAATTACATTTTATTAATTGGAGCTAACAGTGCAATCCTAAACACAGCTACCCATTTGTGTGGAATTTCAAGGGCTTAGAAGGATGTAACTCATCTATATATCTAATAGTGAACTTGCCCCCGGAGTGCGGATCGCTAAATCAGCGCTCCGGGGGCAGCTGGGGGGCCGGGGGAGGTTTGTATGCACACGTGGGCCAGTCCCCACATGTGCACAAAAATAAAAAAGTTAAAAAAATTTCGGGGGGATGTTTAAATCCCACCGAAAGTGCAAGAGCGTCTCCTGCGCATGCGCAGGAGACGCTCTGTGAACGCTGCCGCCGCCGCCGCCTCCTCGGAGCCGGCCGGCAGGCAGGCCGGCCGGGTGAGTAGGGAGGGAGGGAGGGAGGGAGGGCGGGGAAGACAGGCCTCGCTGCTGCTGCCGCC
>NW_015176458.1:1677602-1711800 GCF_001447785.1 Gekko japonicus | reverse complement strand
GGGCGGGGGACACCGGCCTCGCCACCGCCTCCGCCGCCTCGGGGAGATCGAGCAGGGGTGGAAGGTGGAGGAGACGGAGCTCTTCTCCCCCCCCCGCGAGTATCGCGGGTCCCCCTCTTGTTTAGGCTATTTCACAAATACCTTTAGGTTACCTATATATAACTTCTAGCTGTAATGCATTTTTTTTCAAGACCCCTTATGCTTTAACTTAAATGCAATAATTGTTCCCCCCCCCACCGAATTTCTAGGGAGACAGCCCATAGCAACATTGTTCGAAGCAGAGCCTTTCTGGTGATGGAGGGAAGGGACAAACAGAAGCAGGGTGAATGACGGCTTATCAATCACCGAAAAATAAATAATTAAATTGTGGAATCCTCTCCAGTGGACGTTGTGATGGCCGGGAGAATAAATGGCTTTAAAAGGGGATTCGACCGATTCATAGAGGATAGGTCTAGCAGTGGCCACTAGCCATGATGACTAAAGGGAATCTTCATATTCTGAGGCAGTAAGCCTCTGAATATAGGATGCCCAGCACAAGGATGACAGCCGTTGGGAGACTAGCCTGCGGGATTGCATGGTGATGTAATGACATCACTAGCAATGTGATGATGTCACTTATGGAATGAATGTCACTGTGTTGCCAGTGACACTGTAGCATCTGGTCAAAAACAGAACTTTGGCCGAATGTTAGAGAGTTGTTGGTGATGTAATCATGCCAGAAAGCTGCCAATCCCACCCCAGTTCCATTTTTGTCCTGCTACCCAGATGAGCAGCAGCAGGAAGGGCTGTCTGGAGGTAGGAGGTCACACACCACAGCGGAAGACCTGGCAGCCCTGTTTGACTACTCAAGTGAGGAGGCAATATCAGTGGAATGCCTTGGCCTCTATGCCATTTGTTGGTCCTCCATGGCAATTAGCTGGCCACAGGATGAACAGGATGCAGGAGTAGATGGACTTTTGGTCTGATCCATCAGGGCTCTTTTTAATGTCTCGTTCACACAAGCAGGAGCTGCGGTAGCTCAAGTGGTTAAGACACTGAACTGCAGGCTGTGGAAGGTCAGTAGTACAGCAGTTCGAGACCCGGGTTGCCGCATGACGGAGGGAGCTCCCGTTTCTAGTTCCAGCTCCTGCCACCCTAGCAGTTCGAAAGCAAGAAATTGCAAGTAGATAAATAGGTACCACTTCGGAGGGAAGGTAACAGTGTTCTGTGCACCTTGGTGTTTAGTCATGCCGGCCACATGACCACGGAAACGTCTTCGGACAGCGCTGGCTCTTCAGCTTTGAAACGGAGATGAGGACTGCAACCCTAGAGTCGGATTTGACTGGCTTTCGAGCAAGGGAACCTTTACCTTTACCTTTTCACACAAGCAACCACCTACCTGGGTGGTTTCTTGTAATACAACCGTGTTGGCATAGCTCTATACTGTAAAGCATTTGAATGAAATTGGTCTCTGGGTAGCTACTCTAATTTGATTCAAATCATGTAACTCTGCCTTGGATTACAGCTTCAGCCCTATGGACATCCATTGCACTAACATGTGTAGAATAAAATTAGACCAGCTTAATTAGCATAGTGTGGATTGAGGCATTGTATTTATTTGGGAAGTTGCATATTCCCCCAGATATATTCAGCTCTTGAATCTCTTCTCCCAGTGGCTTGCTTGATAATACACTTGGGAACTGAACTGTCACCCCCTGTCTAGCACTAACCCTCAAGGTTTAGTTTGGTGAAACCAGGGCTTTTTTCCCCTGGGGGAACATGCCAGAACAGAGTTCCCGAACTGTAATGTATTGAAACAATTACAAGAATCACCTCATAGAACTCCCATGTTAAGCTTCGAGCCAAGCTAGGGCTCCTCTGAACGGACTTCCTATTGGTCGCTCTGTAGCTCTGAGAGGGAAATTGGTCTTTAACTCATCAATCTCATTGGTTGTTAAATGTAAATAGGCGTGGCTATATTAGCCCGGTAATGTTTAAAAGGAGCATAGCTCCCACTGTTTTCTTGTTCTGGTTTGAATGTGTTTGTTTGTTCGCTACTTCAAATAAAGCTGAATCACTGAGCTGAAATCATTCTCTGGTCCTTTGTTAGCGCGATCTAACACGAACCTCTTTGACAAAATTCTTTTCAAAACGTTTTAAAGCTCATTTTCAGGATACAGATTGGAAATTCCATTTCCCTCTTGAGAGTTCCAGCACCTCCCCGCCCCCCATGACCTGGGTGAAACATTTATAGTTCTTGGTAGATGTGGATGTGTCACAGTGACCATGGAAAGAGAGAGGGGGAGTTTCTTTCCCTGTCTTATCAAGTCTGGAAGTCTGCCTCGAGAATTCTTCTTCTTCTTTAAAGATAAATGATATTATCTCCCAAAGAATCTCATCTACTGGCACCACTTTAATTGCAAGGTAAATAACCATCATAATTAGAGATGAGTTTATTTTCTTTGGTGTCACTTATTATGGCATATAGAATTATGGCACAGGGACACGTTTGTACAGTAGGTAAAAGTGCATCTACAGATGTTCAGTTGGGGAATTTTTTCTTAACCTGATGCAAGTTGTAATCTTTCTGCCAAGAAAAATAGGGAGAGGGAGGGGGAAAGTGCATCACCCATATGACATCTCTTGGAACGAATCTTTTACTTTGTCTTGTGACTTGCCACTGAGCAATCAGACACATCTGTGATGAATGAGAGCATGCTAAAAGCAGGCAAATAAAATGATAGACATCATATAAGAGCTACATGCAATTCAAATTTCATTCCTTTCCCAATATCAATCTTTCACTTTAACGGAGGCTTTTTGCAGTGCCATCCTAAGCAGAGTTGGACCCTCCTGAGACCACCAAAGTCAATGGGCTTCAGAACATTGTAACTCTACTTAGGATGGCACAGTCAACATTCTATTTCTTTGATGGCATCTTGAGTAATAATTCAGCCATTCACAAAACAAATGCACAAAATGGCTCAGAAAACAATTCAAAAGGTGCCCCCTTGAGGTTCTGTTCACATGCTTTATTCCTGGCACGAACTTGATACAATATGAATTGCAGCCCCCAACTCCCAGGCAGGAATAGCATTTTCCCTCACCTTTGGCTACAAGAAAGGAAGGAAGGACCCCACCCCACCCTTGACCTCATTCCCACCCTGCCTGCAGAACTGGACACCGGCTTCCTGCTTTCAGTTCATTGTACATAATGACCATACATTAGTGAAATTCAATGGAGTATCCCTGAAGGAGAGAGAACTTAGCATTACTGTCAACTTTTCCTGGCTGGGTTCCTGGGCAGTCTGAATTTATTTGAATGAACGGATGTAATTTAATAAAAGTATCAATTCAACCATTCTTCTCTTCCACATCTTGCTTTTAAATCGAATAGTATAAGATGAATTCTAAGCTTATCACGAAGCAATGTGGTTTTCAGTCATTTTCCTGCTGCCATGTACCTGTGTACAAGGCCAGCATGCATCAAGAGGGGCTGGGCGGGAACAAGTCTTTCTGAATGTACGCAGCACCTAACATGTACAAGTCGTATGTGCATTGGCTCCATCCCTGTGATTGGAGACCGTCATGAATTAATATGGAGTCAGGTATGGAGTACCATTTGAATGTACTCAGATGCTAAGTACACTTTTGGGTGGACACACATGGAGGAGAGGCTGG
The DNA here is from genome assembly GCF_001447785.1 of Gekko japonicus. Classification (NCBI taxonomy): domain Eukaryota; kingdom Metazoa; phylum Chordata; class Lepidosauria; order Squamata; family Gekkonidae; genus Gekko; species Gekko japonicus. The sequence continues at coordinate 1,708,140 of NW_015176458.1, read as the reverse complement.
TATGGTCACTCTCTCTTCTGCTATGTGCCTGTTGGCCCTGTCTGAGAAGCAAGTCAAGTGTGGTAGCAAAGACTACTTTTTTCCAACTGTATCAGAAGCATAGACTATTTTTACTTCTGCTCTCACTTGATGTGGCTACGCTGACCCATGTGACTGTAACCTCAAGGCTAAACCGCTGTGATGTGTGTGGGGGGCACTCATGAAGATTACTTGGAAACTTCAGCTACTACAAGATACAGCAGCTTGTCTGTTAACAAAAACTAGCTAGCTGGCTTGAACACACAAGTCCCATTCTAGAATATCTATACTGTTTGTTTCTGGACCTAATTCAAGGTACTCGTGTTGACCCCACAAATTAACATACCTATAGGATCACCTCTCCCTGTATCAGTCTATGTCTCATTTGTACTCCTATCTAGCAGCTCATAAAGAGCCTTATTGTAAGTCTGAAAGAACAGCTGCAGGCCGGGCATAAGCTTTCTCAGACACAGATACATCACTGTGGAATGGCCTCCCAGAGGACGTCAGATGATCATGTTAGAATTTAGAGGGTTCTGTGAGATGGTAGGTTGGGGCTACAGCTCTTCCTGTTTCATGATAACGGATCATCAGACAGGAAGCCACTGTTGTCCCTGACTTTAGGACTCCCTTCCACAGGAGTTTGCTCCACCAAAGGCCTTCTGCCTTTTCCAGAGAGTGTTTGAGTTACGTCAATAAGAAATGGTTTGCCAACAGGGAGAAGCCTAATTGGAATACTGTATTTTACTGATTGTATGGTATTTTATTGTCCTGATCTGGATGGCCCAGACTACGCTGATCTAGGGTTGCCAGGTCTGGGTTGGAAAATACCTGGATATTTTGGGGGTGGAGCCAAGAGAGGGAGGGGTTTGGGGAGGGGAGGGGCCTCAGCATAGTACAATGTCATAGAGTCCAAGGGCCAGCTTGCCCAGGCTCCCCGCAGCCACGGGGCAACCAGGCAAACTAAGGGAAGGCAGTTTAAACTGCCTTCCCTTAGTTTGCCTGGTTGCCCCGTGGCTGCGGGGAGCCTGGGCAAGCTGGCCCTTGGACTCTATGACATTGTACTATGCTGAGGCCCCTCCCCTCCCCAAACCCCTCCCTCTCTTGGCTCCACCCCCAAAATATCCAGGTATTTTCCAACCCAGACCTGGCAACCCTAGATCAGCGTAGTCTGGGCCATCCAGATCAGGACAATAAAATACCATACAATCAGTAAAATACAGTATTCCAATTAGGCTTCTCCCTGTTGGCAAACCATTTCTTATTGACGTAACTCAAACACTCTCTGGAAAAGGCAGAAGGCCTTTGGTGGAGGAAACTCCTGTGGAAGGGAGTCCTAAAGTCAGGGACAACAGTGGGAAAAGCCCTCCCCTGGGTTCCCACCAGCTGAAACTCTGCTAAGGACTTGGTTGATTTGAATGATACTTGAGAGTACAAAATATATACACTCCGTCCCTCTGATCAATTCCTGTACCCCAAAGCAATGCACGTATAATTTGTGCGTAAATGTCATGTGCATAAATGTCTTCTTTGCTGCCTCACTGCTGCCTTAGGGGCCTCTAAATGGGCTGTATTCATCCTGAGTCTTCTGCGAAAATTGATCTAGTTGTTTTCCAGTCTGCTTCATATTGCCCAGCTCCCTGGTAAACCAAGGAGCTGGGGACCTCACAGAGCATAGAAGAGGATGCCAAGCAGCAACTCTGTCTATGGCCCCAATCAGCCCATCATTCCATGCAGCTGCAAAGGCCTCCATGGAATCACTCAGGAGGCTCTCAAAATCCCCCAGAGCCACCTGGAAACCAGCAGGATCCATTAATCCCCAAGGGTAGAACGTCTACCTCTGTGGGGAGGAGGCAGGAAGCTCAACCGTGCTCCAGAAGATAGTGATCTGACCATGACAAGGGCCAAACCTCCAGTCCCCTAGTCAGGTCACCAGCAAGCTGCTTGGTGCAGAAAAGAAGATCCGGCTTATGTTCTTTTTCATGTGCTAAGCCCATTACAATCTGCACAGACTCACGGTTGTCAATTCTACTTTAGAAAGGATTAGCAATTCGAAAGTCGATGAGAACAAAGAATCACAGCAAAAGGAGTTTTGGCAGGGGTCATTTCCTGTGGGAGTGCACAGGAGTGGAGCTCCGGCAGTAAGGGGCCCAGGGGGTGGGCACATGCAACAACCCCCGCCCCCTGCTCCCAGCAGCCCTCAGTCGGGCCATGAGGAGCAAGAAACAGCCAGGTAAGTTGCAGAGGCCTCCCCCGCCCGCCTTCAGGTACAAGCTCTCCCTCCTCTGTGAGGGCAGATCTGCGTGTACCCCTCCCCCCCATAGCTAGCAATCCAAAACAGGCCAGTGGCACCTTTAAGACCAAGTTTTATTCCGGTACACGCTCTCCCTCCTCTACAAGGACAGATCTGCACCCCCCAATAACTAGAAATCTAAAAGAGTCCAGTGGAGCCTGAGCGGGGGGTGTTGCCTTCTGACACACTTCCGGTGATGTCAGGGGGTGTGGCATATGCAAATAAATTATGCTAATGTTATGCTAATGAGCTCCTGCACCTCTTTTTCTATGAAATGACCCCGGAGTTTTGGCAACTGCGGGGTAACAGTGTGCTGGAAGCGGTCTGAATGCAGATTCCTGTAAAACAAATGCAGGAACAAGAAAAATCCCTGACACAAATTGGAAGTGAAAACGGGAGGGAATGCGGAATGGGAGAAGAGGATGTGCTCAGAAACTGAGGCAAAATACGGGTGCAGAAAGGGCCCAAGTGCAGCAGATTGTAACAGGAGGGTGAGAGGACTAGATTGACACTCTTTTCTTTCTCCCCAAAAGTGCCAGGACAGCAGCAGGCACGCACATGCATTGATTTCAGTGCATGCACATTGATTTCAGTGCACATCGTGTCATCAGCTGAGGGCTTGTGTTTCATCAGAATGGCCAGCAATACAGATAGGCCAGATAAATAAGAACTATTCTTTGGAGTTTCAGCAAGACCAGCCTTAATGCCAAATCTTAGCGGAAGTCCAAAATCTGGTCTCACAGCATCCTGAAGCTTTCATGAAGCTGGTTAGAACTGTTCTTGAACACTTGTAAATACAGCTATGGAGAGGGCTGTAACTTCTGTCATGGCTGTGTGGAGGATTAACTCTATACTACAGTTCCTAATGAGACACAGGTTCTCTCCAGAAGTTTTTAGTCATATTCCTAATTTCTAAAAAGTCTGTCATTTAGATGCCTGAAACACTTTCAGTGTCCAGTGTCACTGGTGGAGAGCTTGCCTCATGAGGGAAATTCTGTGGCCTGAAAGGAAGTCTGGCTGAAGGCTCAGCTTCTTCTTTCCACTTCAGCTTTTTTTTAAAAAGAGAAGATTAAGAGAGAAAAATGATCATATTGAAGACAGATGACAAGACTCAATTATACCTCCAAATGGTTTAGCATTTAGCAGTTTCTCTAGAGGGGCATTAAGATTTTACCTGGCAGACAATCTCTCCTTTTCCTTCCTCCGGTTTGGGAAAAAAAAACCATACAGAATAAGGTAAATGATTAAAGGTTGCATTTATCAGCGTAGAGAAGACAAGCTCAGCATTATGATCACCTGCTTTCTGAAACGTCAGCGGAGGTGATCCATCTGTAGGTATTTGCTTAACCAGGTCAATGAGCTTCTTGATTCTGAAGGATGAATAACTGACCTCTGAGCAGCCATTTCCTTCTTTCCTCCCTTCAGAAAACCACCTCAGGTATTTCTGGGCAGCAGGAAGGATCTTGTTTATTTGCCCTCTGCTTCCTCACAGGCATCTTTGCTCGCTTGGGTCAGACTTCCTCGCTGCTGTTTACTTATGGTTTGGAACACTTCTTTGTGGCTTAAATCTACCAGGAAATATTTCTGCACAATTTGGTGCTGAGTATATGACTTATAAGCCCCTATATCATTTGTGACCTGCATACTCCAGAGACTACCTCTTTTCCTGTTTCACTTATAGGATTGCCAGCTCCAGGTTGGGAAATTCCTGAAGATTTGAGGGCAGGGTCAGGGGTGGGACCTCAGCAGGGAAGTGATGCCATAGCATTCACTCACCCGAGCTGCTAATAGTCTCCAGGGGCACTGATCCCTGTAGTCTGTAATTCCAGGAGATCTCCAGGCCCCGCCTTGAGGTTGGTAACCTTACCTCATACAAGTCTTTGCTTTGCATACAGTATAGGACAATGTACAGTGAGCCAGTTTGGTGTAGTGCTTAGGAATGTGGAGAACTGGGCTTGATTCCCCACGCCTCCACATGCAGCTGCTGGGTGACCTTGGGCCAGTCACAGTTCTCTCAGAGCTGTTCTCTCAAGAGCAGTTCTCTCAGAGCTCTCTCAGCCCCACCTACCTCACAGGGTGTCTGTTGTGGGGAGAGGAAGGGAAGGAGAATGTAAGCTGCTCTGAGACTCCGAGTGAAGGGTGGGGTATAAATCCAATCTCCTCCTCCTCCTCCTCCTGTGCAATCTTAAACAGAGTTACACCCATCTACACCCACTGACTTTCAATGATTTGAAAGAGCGTAACTTGTTTAGGATGGCAGTGTCAGACTAGGACCAGGGAAGATTAACTGTAACTCTCATCAAGTTCTATGTGATTTCATTCAACAGAAGTGTGGTTGGATTTTGTGTTATGTGCCATCAAGTTGCTTTCAACAGAAGTGTGATTGGATTTTGTGTTATGTGCGATCAAGTTGCTTCCAATTTATGGCAATCCTGTGAACTAAACACCTCCGTAACACCCCGTCTTTGACAGCCTTGCTCAGGCCTCACAGACTGAAGATTTCAGCCCTTGAGAGCAAATATAGAGATACGTGCAGGGCTATTTTTGGGCAGGAACACACAGGAACGGAGTTCCGGCTGGCTCCCGAGTTGGCCATGCCCAGCAGGAACCCATTAGCATAATAGCCCACACCCAACAGCAGAAACTCATTAGGATTGGCTACATTAGGGGTGTGTGGCCTAACATGCAAAGGAGTTCCTGCTATAAAAAAAGGCCCTGGGTTTTGACAACGAACAAGGTAAACAGAATAACAAGCAAAAGGTGGGTGTGGCTGGATAACCACACTTCTGCGAACATGGGGGTGGGTAGCTTAATATGCTAATAGGCTGTGCTGTCAGGGGTGTGTCCTAATAAGCAAATGAGTTTCTGCTGTCGGGTGTGGCCTATTATGCTAATGAGTTCCTGCTGGGCTTTTTCTACAAAAAAAGCCCTGGATACGTGTAGAGTAGATATTGATGCTATCAAAATTAATTGATGCCTAAAAGGCAGGGTGACATTTGTCTTCTGCAGAATCCCTTTATGCTCCCCTAGAATCAGTCTGAACAAGAAACCATCTATTTTCAGCAATACAGAACAGGAAGACACATCTGGGTAGAGACAGAAGAAGAAGAAAAACAAGCAAGCATAAGGGAGAACATGAATACCATAGCAAGGGAAAATTGCTGTCATTAGATGCCATTAAGCAATATTCCATATTCATACTTTATTTGTCTAGTAATGTTTCATGTTATGAAAGATAATAAGCGGAGTGCCATGGAAAACAGCAGCATCTAGTCAGCTGAGGAAAATGGGGGAAGAATTCGTTATACTTCTTGGCTGCTCAAGCCTTCTTAAGAAACAAGCTGTTTGTGTTCATATTGTAAATTCGGAGAGCGTGAGCTGGTGTCGTTCTTTCTGGCTGTAAACCAGAGCACAATTATGCAGGCACGTCAAAAATCAATGGGATTTAAACATGCAGGACTCCATACTGGATGGGGCCATCGATATTATTTTACAGTGTATTGGTGATTTACAGACCAATGAAAAATTGGCAGCTCCCATTGGTTAGCAACACCTGATCTTGGAATCAACTCTTGGCTGCAGTCCTAAGCATGCTTACTCATAAGAAGGCCCTAATTGGCCTCAGTGGGACATGAGACTGAGAGGAATTGTGCTTAAGCTTATAACCTATGTTGGAAGACATCTGAGCCTACATATGGTTCTTGGTGAAAGAGAAACATTTAACAGTACAGAGCATGACCTTTAAAATGGGGACTATAGGCAGATGATGCTAAACGAAGGAAAATAATCCAGCATCAGTTTTACAAGGTAAAAGGAAGTCAGATGGGGAATTTTGGAGGTTGGATGGGGAATTGCTAGCCCGGGAAAGATCACATTTGTGAATGCTTTCCCATCCCAGCATGCAAAGAGTATGCTGTGCAAAACTTTCTTTGCTAATTATCTGCATGCAAGGAGTTATTAATACAAGGCTCATTTCCCTAGCACCGGAAGACCTGCATTTATAACTTTGTACCTGGAAAAAGCATATTCTTCCCTTTAGACTAGGGGATGAGATATAGTTTTACAAGTGCGGAGAGCATCTGCCATCTGTGAATGATGCAACCTCCACATTATAAGAAGACTTCAGCCACATTGCAGACTACTACTCCATTAGTCCACCATCCTGTTTCCCATATGCCCTGGAAGAGTCCAAAGTCTCCCCTACCTGCTGCCCTTCAGCAAACGGCGCTTGAACCATCCAAATCAGTCCACTGCCTCTGTGGGGAGGAGGCAGGAAGCTCAACCGTGCTCCAGAAGATAGTGATCTGACCATGACAAGGGCCAAACCTCCAGTCCCCTAGTCAGGTCACCAGCAAGCTGCTTGGTGCAGAAAAGAAGATCCGGCGTATGTTGTTTTTAATCCTTTAGAAAGGATTAGCAATTTGAAAGTGGATGAGAACAAAGAATCACAGCAAAAGTTTTGGCAGGGGTCATTTTCTGTGGGAGTGATCAGGAGCGGAGCTCCGGCAGTAAGAGGCCCAGGGGGCGGGCACACACAAGCCCCACCCCCTGTTCCCAGCAGCCCTCAGTTGGGCCATGAGGAGCAAGAAGCAGCCAGGTAAGTTGCAGAGCCCCCCCCGGCCCGCCTTCAGGTACAAGCTCTCCCTCCTCTGTGAGGGTAGATCTGTGCATTCCCCACCCCCCATAGCTAGCAATCCAAAACAGTCCAGTGGCATCTTTGTGCATTTTTGTGTCACAAAAATTCAGAAATATTGGATATCGATTCAGAAAATAATACAGGAAATGGTAAAAGTCAAACTCGATTTAGTGCCGGAAACGTTCTTACTTAATATACTTCCAGAACATATTAGCTATAGTGATAAATATTTAATAATATATATATTAACAACAGCTAGGATACAATGGGTGAAATGCTGGAAACAAGATAATAACCCCAAACAAGATGAAGTAATAGAGAAACTTATGGGAGTAGCTGAAATGGATAAATTGAGTTTAATGCTACAAGGGAAAAGCGAAGAAATTTTTGTAAAATGATGGTCGGGAATGTACAGATGGTTAGAAAATAGATAACCGACTCTAAGATATGTACATAAAAATGAACAAATGATTATGTATGAAAACCCAATAAATATAATTAAAAAACAAAACAAACCAGTCCAGTGGCACCTTTAAGACCAAGGTTTATTCAGGTACAAGCTCTCCCTCCTCTGTGAGGGCAGATCTGCACATCCCCCCCCCCAATAGTTAGCAATCCCAAACAGTCCAGTGGAGCCTGAGCGGTGGGTGTTGCCTTCTGACACACTTCCGGTGATGTCAGGGGGTGTGGCATATGCAAATAAGTTCTGCTAATAAGGTCTGCTAATGAGCTCCTGCACCTCTTTTTCTATGAAATGGCCCCTGGTCTGAACATATACTGTCCCTGAACATGGAAGTCCCATTCAACCATCGTGGACAGCAGCCACTGAGGGACTCTATGAATTTGTCTAATTCTTTCTTCAGCTAGTGTCAGTCACCATGTCCCATTACAATGTGTTCCATGAAATAATTATGCATGGTGTGAAGAAGTACAAATTTTGTGGACCCTAATGATGGTGCTTTCACACACACACTGACTAGTTCACTTTCAATCCACTTTCGATGTACTTCAGTGATCATTGCAAGTAGATTTTGCTGTTTTGCACAGTAAAATCCTGTTGCAACGTGCATTGAAAGTGGATTGAAAGTGCATTATTCAGTGTGTGTGAAAGCATTTAATTAAATCTGATGATCTCTCTCAGAAGTCTGAATCGTTTCCATGCCTGTATCATTTTGTGACCTTTAAAACAAAGTTTTATTCAAGTGCATTTAATATTTGAAGGGCTGGACTTTATGTATTTAAAATATTTATATTCTGTCTTAACTCCTTAGACTCAAGACACCTAACAAAACAACAGAAGTTGCAAGGACACAAGAACAACACAATAGCTTACCAACAAGATACAAACAATGCACACATTAAAAACAAATGAAGAACACTGCCCTCTATGCCTATTCTCTCAAGCCATTCCACAGAAAAAGCCCATGACCTGACTGTAGTCATATGGGAAATCCTATGAAAGGGCATGGCAAGAAGAATGTTGCTGGCATGTGGGGGTATACCAGGAGACACAGTTTGATAGGTATGAGTGTGCCAGGCCATGAAGGGCTTTCAAGGCAATAACCAGTGCTTTGAATTGGTCATGGAAGCTAGGGTTGCCAGGTGCCTCTTGGCAACTGGTGAGGGTGGGGGTGGGGACTTGCCAGGAGCAGCAGGGAGGCCCAGCCTTCGTACAGTGGCATGTCTACATCACTGCCCATGTGACCAGGAAGTGACATCATCACTTCCAGGATGTTGGGGTGACACTCTGGTATTTGAGCAAAAATTCTATGGATTCTACCTCAGAGTTTTTGCCCACATTCCAGAGTGTCACCCCCAGTGTCCTAGAAGTGATGATGTAACTTCTGGGTCATGTGGATAATGATGCCAGATCTCTTTCTTTTTCTGGGTGAGCTCCCTCCCCCCCGCCAGCCAGCTGATTGGTGGCAGGGAGGTGGGGCCTGGGAGTGGGGGCCCCCGCCTTCACCAGGGGATCTGGCAACCCTAGTGGAAGCAGACAGGTGTTTTAGGTTCCATGTGGCTGATCCCAGACAAGAGTTTTGCTGCGGAATTTGGAGCCGACTGAAGCTTCTCAGATGTCTTTGAAGGCAGCCCCAGATAAAGCTCATTGCAACAGTCCAGTCTGAGGTTGTGGTAGTGTGGATTACCATGGCTTCTTTGGCAGAATCTAAATAATGGGCCAGTTTATAAATTCAATTTAATTAAAAGAATGTGCTCATAATGATGCTCCCACACTGTAACATGCAGGTGAGGTCAAATAGCCTAGATAATTATGCACTGTGTGAAGAGGTACCACAGCCCAGACCTCACAGCTTCTCTCCCTTTCCCTGTCGGCCCCCACTGTAGCGGTACAGCATGGTTTGGCAGGGAAAAAGACCGTGACCCTATTTTGGTAAGCAGAGCTTAGCTCCATAGTGGGATGGAGGGGGTATCCACATGTAAAGCCCCTTACCATCACTCCAGAGGTCCCCCTTTAATTTGGAGACAAACAGGCTACTTTTGCCTCCAGATTAAAGGGGAAAGCTTTGGTGATACAATGAATTATGCTCAGAATGAGAATGTCATGTGCAGGGGTCATTTCGTAGAAAAAGAGCTAGAGGGACTCATTAGCATAACTCATTAGCATATGCCACACCCCCTGACATCACCGGAAGTGTGTCCTCCCCACAGCCGGCGGTGACCTCCAGCGGACACCAGCAGGGAGGTCCAGGCCCCGCCCTCCCGCACCTCACCCGGGGGGATGGCGTCCCCCCGCGTCCCCCCCCAAATGACCCCTGGTCATGTCGATGTTCTGCCTTCATACAGGGCTCCCTGCTTTCCATGCAGGGAAATTCTCTGTGCAGAAGCTTCTGTTATCACTTTCCCACTTAGTATGGGCTGACAAGCAAAGATCATCAGGGATAGGAACTAAGCCCCTAAAAGCAGACTTCTGAATTAACCCTTCAGTCCTATTTACAAGATGTTATCAGAGTTAATTGTGGTTAGAAAACATAAATCTTGATGCTCTCTGAGTTCAACAGATTAAACTTCAGCAATCATCAGAACGAAAAGCTACTCCACACTCAATAATTTTAGGTGTACATCTAACATTTTTAAAATGCACACTTAATAATGTAAAGTGTGAATGTGACCATCCTGGGTTTGGAAGGACATACTTGAGAGAGAACCAGGATGGCTGAGGTGCCCTGTTGAGTGTGCACTTGATGGTGAACCGAGGTTCATGGCTATGTAATTTGGAAGATGGGCCCTTATTGCAGGAGATGAAAATCATTTTTGAAGATTTTATAACTTTTATTATAATTCAAACACCCAAACAGGAAAAAAAATACAACAATGGTGGCAAGTCTACAGGTAAGCATCTATAAAAGCTTTCCAAATATCCAAAAATATGTCCATGTACAGTTGTCATTTACATGCAATATGCTCTAACGTTGATACAGTTGTAAGGTCCTCAACCCTTTGGATTACTGGAGGTAGGCATGTATCCTTCCAGCATTGTAATGTAAGTCTTTTAGTAATAGTAAGGGCATTGAGGGTCCATTTTCATGAACCATCAGTTAGCCTCCAGGAGACAGGAAATTCATTTAAAAGTACATAAGCATGCACAAAAATCAATATTGATTCCTCTCATAAAGACCAAATAACTGGACAGGCCCAAAGCATATTTTGAAGAGAAACCATGAGGAGGTTCAGTAGAAGAGCATGTTTTGCATGCAGAAGGCCCCAGGTTCAGTCCCCGACATTTCCAGTTAGATCAGATAGAAGATATTAGGAAAGACTTCTCTCTCCCTTGACCATGGATGCTGTAAGGCAGATGTTCACAGGGATGTCATGTCTACAGGTGCCATCTGCCAAACAGCCCAATCTTTGGAAATCTTAAGGAAAGGATCTCCTTGATAGACACTAGCGGGGCATTAAAAAAAGAAGAAGATGTGCCAGAACTCTCAAGAAGGAAATGAAGTTTTCAGTCTGTATACTGAAAACTCATGAACTTTTAAAAATTTAAAAAAGAATTTTGCTGAAGAGGTTCCAGAACTCCGTTTCGGTGCATCCCCTCAGAAAAAAAAAAGCTCTGGACACGAGAATCATTTCATGAAGTGGTGAAAGGAACATAGAAGTGTTCCAGAAGTTTCCAGTTAAAGGGTCAAGGACAGCTGCTCTAGATTTTTGGGAAAATGTGACACCAGAAAATGAAAAATGCTGCATTGGTGAGAAGAGATGACCAGTATCCCAAATTTCCACCCTCCTCTGCACGGTCTCTTCCCTCGAGTCATCTCCCAAATGACTAAACTCCCCTATTTAATGCTGTGCAACTCTTCTGGCCTGACATATATTTGGCTCCGGATTTTCAGAATGACTTTCAATGGCACTTAACTTTATACCCGCTGCAATTTCTGTGGTTGGTGACAGCACATGACATCACTTCACACAGCTGTAATTGCCATTAAATCATTCACCGGTACCAGTCTAGCCAGAACAATTTGACCCAGAGAAGAGGAAACCACCAGGAAAAAAATTACTGGCATTCATTCACTTTTTTGGGGGGAGAGGGGTTGCTGTTGTTTAAAATTGCTTTAGCTGAGGATATTTATTGGGGGAGATCAGTTTCAATTTCCTTCATCTCTCAAGTCCATAAAGCCTAATGTCTCTACACACACGCACACACACACACACACACACACACACACACACACACACTTACTTACTTTCTGTGGTAAAAACTGGGAGCCTGAGGGGTTCACATCAGACCTAGCATGACTCCAGTGAACTGTCTTAATCTGCAGACCAATTTGCTCAACAGCTCCCTACGGAAGGAACTTGTTGATTTTGGCAGTGTTTACTTTTCCTACAAACAAATCCAACCTTCCAGACCGGCTGGCTCTTGAAACTCACTTGAGAATTGAGTTCCTTTTTTTAAAAAAAAATCTGCCCCAGGCTGCGTTAGAATCTCTCCACCACCACCCTCCCATCTGCCCAGTGTTTTAGGGAAAACGATTGTGTTCTCTATAGCTGTTTGTGGATAATCCACAGAATCAAGGTAATTCAGAGTCTGCAGCATCCCCCAAGAATTTAGTTTACACTCAGTGAGGAGACTAAAAGAATTTGAAACAGATACACATACATACATTATATTATCAGTCTCAGTGGATGAAGTAACAATGGATGAAATAACGATGGAACAACAACACCACGAGAAAACATTTCACATGCCTTTTATAATTTAATCTCAAATATGTTTAAGGTAAAGGTAAGGGTTTCCCTTGTCCGAAAGCCAGTCGAATTTGACTTTAGGGGGCACTGCTCATCTCTGTTTCCAAGCTGAAGAGCCAGCACTATCCAAAGATAATTCCGTGGTCATGTGGCCTGCATGACTAAATGCCAAGGTGCATGGAACACTGTTACCTTCCCACCGAAGTGGTACCTATTTATCTACTTGCAATTTCTTGCTTTCGAACTGCTAGGTTGGCAGGAGCTGGGGCCAGAGATGGGAGCTCACTACAGACCTTCTGATCTGCAGCTCAGTATCTTAACCTCTAATCCACCGCAGCCCATTCAAATATGTGTACTTTGAGGTAAATTCTACTGGACTCAGTAGGGCTTGCTTCTGGGTAAGCAAACTCAGGATAGCAACCTTAATTAATTTCATGGTACATCTAAATATGTACAGTTTATATAAGTTCTAACTGCTGTGAATTCAAGGTGCTGATGTTGACCTACCAGTACACTGAATCACAGCATGGTCCTATCTTTGGATACTTAAGTCTGGAGATTGGGGCCATGGGTAAACAAGGCCCAAGGTCTGCAGAAAAATCTGAAAATGAAAAAAACAAACAAACAAAACACCATGATAAAAGGAAAGCCTGTAACTTTTGAGGGTGTTTTTGCCTTTGAGGGAGTCAGGCTTGGCAGCAGCCACCAAATAATTTGCCTGACTCACCTAGGTTTGGCTGCTTGTTACTGTTTAACAACAGCCACCCCACAAAAGCCACTTGTTGTGAGGATAAAACAGAAGAGAAGAGAATGATGTAAGTTGCTTTGGGTCCTCGTTGTAGAAAAAAGCAGGATATAAATGAAGCAAGTAAATAAATATAGCTAAAGATAGGGCAGATAAAAGACAGGTTGGTTGGTGGGTGGGAAGGAGAGACGGAAGCAGGGAAAGCTGAGGTTATGGAAGCTGCCAAGGGGAGGGAAGGAAGAAATAGCGTAGGGAGGGAGGGGTATCCCCCACCAGTCCTTGCAGGTTCCATATTATGTAACTGGGCCAGGTTAAGGAAGGACTGTGAAATTTGACCAGAGTTTCCTGTGGAGAGGCTTCAGAGGGGAGAAAACTGAAGATAGGTGGAAATAAAGGCAGGTTGTCTAGTGGATGGGAAGGAGAAAAGGAAGCAGGAAAAAGAGAGAGGCTATGGTGCTTTCTGGGTAAGGAAAGTGGGGGAGGAGAAATGAGATGCTCCGTGAAAGTGCTTGCAGGTCCCCTACTAGTGATTTTATATAGTCTAGGTCCTTTTTTTTTTTTGCTGACAAGTCACAGCTGACTTATGGTGACCCCTTAGGGTTTTCAAGGCAGGAGATGTTCAGAGGTGATTTGCCGTTGCCTGCCTCCACGTGAAGACCCTGGTATTCCTTGGAGGTCTCCCATCCAAATACTAGCCAGGGTTGATCCTGCATGGCTTCTGAGATCTGATGAGATCAGGCTAGCCTGGGCTATCCATGTCAGGGATGTCTAAGTCCTAGGACCCTGCTACTGTATTCTGAAAAAACTTTCACAAATTGTATTTTGGGGTATATTCATATCTTTGGGTAGAAAAGGGCCCACAAAAATTGCTTGTGGTGGCAGAAGCCATTGTGACAGCAATCTTAAGTAGGTGTATCCAAAGTCCTACTCAGGTCTGTTCAACAGGACTCACTCCTGAAGTGTTCTTAGGATTTCACTGTGACTCACAATACCCAAACACCTAGAACTTGAAAACATTCTTCCACAGAAGGCAGAAAATAACTGTGTTAATAATAACAATGAAAACATTCTTCCACAGATGGCAGAAAATAACTGTGTTAATAATAACATTAAGAATTGGAAATTTTGTTTGCATCTGGGGAATTTTTAGGACCTCCAGATCATATCTCTCTGTGACGAGGTAGATGTTGTCCAGGTGACGAGAGGCACTTAAAATGTTTTCCTGAAACAGTGTTTTATGGGAAATAAAACCCAAGAGGGTTTTTTTTTTAACTCCAATGAAAAATCAGTACATTTCTGGGCCTCTTTTGGTCCCCAGATATGTGTGTGTATGTACAGAAAGAAAAAGTGAAAAAATGTACTTAGGAGAAACTAACCTGCAGTCAACATTGCCCTAAGAGGAAAAGGTTGAAGAACCACTTTTTTATGCCTTCTGCACAAAAAACTGCAAGTAGGGTTAGAAATTCATCCCAGACAACAATGGCTTGTTGTAATATAATGCAACAGGTTTAAGAACCGCCTGCTTTTAAAGTGAGGATATGTGACTTTACTCCTTATCCACAAATCACCGTACAACAGCAACAGATGTTCCAAGGGAGCAAGGAGGCCACAGAGGAATAGAAAGTCCAAATGAGGCACTTGGTCCATAGCAGAGCAACTTGCAGCTTATTGGATTTAGTGTTTCTACATCTGAAGTTCATCTAAATCAAAATTAATGTGTGAAATGGCCTTCAGACAAAATCCAAGGAGCTCATGATGAGGGCAAGAGACATAATGCCCTCAGTGGAAAAGTCCATACAGTCCATACAGTCAGAACTGTGGACAGGCAATTCCTATGACAGTTTTTCCCATCCCTCTGTAATTCTGTTCGAATATCGGCACAGGTTTCCTATTTGTTGGAACGCAGAACTTGGAAATGGACTGTGATGATGGAAATGTGCACTTGACGTTCTTCCTCGGCGCCCCCCCCCCAATAATTCAAAGCTTTTAAAACAATAGAAATTGAACTTTGTTCTCTCCCCTCACGTGAGAATGACTCACTGCCTAGGCGTGAATATAAAAAAAAAAGCTTGGAATTTTAATGGATAATTAGCAAGGCTGAGACATTCCCTCGAGGTGCTTGTTCATTTTGATTACAGTGGAACTTGGCAATGGCGCATCAACGGTGCTGTGTCTATTACTTCACCATTATTAAATGTAGATTTGGAATTTTAATTTATACCTTGGGGAATAGTGCCACATTATTCCCACCATCCTGAAGCCACCTGTCTCTTTAAATTGACATTGGATGGGGCGTCTCTCCTCCAGCCTGCCTCCCTTTAAAAAAAAAAAAATCTCCCTCAAATCTCCTCATCTATAAATAGGGCCCTGGTCTGATGGTTTCACTTGACACCTGACAACAGCGATTGAATATTAAGGGACTGCTGGTTTTCACATACAATTCTGAGGGACAACTGCTCAGATATCATTTGGCCATTGCACATGTTGGGCAATGCAAATTCCACATTCTGCTGAGAAAAATTGTATAGTTTCATTACATAAATGTAAAAAATGCTTATATGATGCTGATAATTAAACTGCTTTAACTTTGAACTTGTTACTTGTCCTTTTCCTACAAAAAATGAGGACTAGAATCTTCCTCTTCAATTCATAGAATTTGTTTGTAAAATTCCTTGAGCTATATCTTTTGTTACCAGTTCCTCACCACACTCATGCAATGGATTTCGATCATGCCCCAAATGACTGCTTTTCTTTTATCCAAGGTTCCTAATTTGTGAATTATGAATGACTACAGGAAAAATAACCTGGAGTTGGGTTTGGTGTTACAGATTTCCTCACTGGACAGCTCTCTGGAGTATTTAACCTCTTGTTTGCATACTTTATGTTTTTCTTCAGCAACAGATGGATAGTTCCACTTCTGTTCTTGGATTTTCCAGAGGTCTTTCACAGGATTTCTCTGCTCTTGTTTAAGGTAAATTCACACATTTGGTTAAATGATAGGTAGCGGATGGTATGCTTCCCATTCCCCAAATAGTCTCCGATGGTTAGGAATCATAATTTGGGAGTATTACCTGATTAATACAGTCTGCAGAAATGGATTGTGAAAGGAACTAAAACCTGGGAAATGGCTGGTGCCACTTCCTGTCCATATGACATCACTTCCGGCCTGACCTTTTTATCTGCTAGGCCATTCTGACTCTGAAGCAACAGTTATCCCTACACCCTCAACTTGTGAAGCCACCTAGGAGTGAACACAGTGGTGGTGATGTTCCCTCTAAGCTGCGGATTCTTGTGAGCAAAAATTCAACTTTGTGAGCAACTGGCATTACAGTTGTGAGCAAGTGACTTGGCTACTGCATAAATCAGTTTGCTCTGGAGCCCTCCTTCCTGAGCTGAGACAAAAATGTGTGAGCTGGAAGCTAAAAAACTGTGAGCTAGCTCACACTAACTCGGCTTAGAGGGAACACTGGTGGTGACCAATGTTCCCTCTAAGCTGTGGAGTCTTGTGAGCAAAAATTCTACTTTGTGAGCGACTGGCATTAAAGTTGTGAGCGAGTGATTTGGCTACTGCATAAATTAGTTTGCTCTGGAGCCACCCTTCCTGAGCTGAGATGAAAATGTGTGAGCCGGAGTCTAAAAAACCGTGAGCTAGCTCACACTAACTCATCTTAGAGGGAACACTGGTGGTGACCAATGTTCCCTCTAAGCTGTGGAGTCTTGTGAGCAAAAATTCTACTTTGCGAGCTGCTGGCATTAAGTTGTGAGCGAGTGGTTTGGCTGCTGCATCAATTACTTTGCTCTGGAGCCCTCCTTCCTGAGCGAAGAGAAAAATGTGTGAGGTGGAGGCTAAAAAACTGTGAGCTAGCTCACACTAACTCAGCTTAGAGGGAACACTGGTGGCGACAGTTTCACCTAGGCTGCCCTCCTTGTGATGAGGAGATCGAAGTTAGACTTCCTTCTGAAAAGGGTGGCCTAGGTGTGGCTGCAGCAGCCATCCTCATGCGAAGAATGCAATGGCCACCAAGTGACACTGGATGCTCTAGCACTCTGCAAACACTCTACAATAAAGCAGTAGGATTTTTGTTTTGCGGAATGCTAGCACTTCCCCCTGACGTAGGTGCACCGGCATGACATTGGCACACCAGGCCTCATCCTCCAGTTTCTCCTGGAGCTTGCTGGCTGTGGCCTGGCAGCCCTGATCTATGGACATTATCAGAAGTAGTGAAAATGAAATGAAAACCAAGCAACAACTACAAAAACATGCTCAGCATTATCCTATGAACACTTACTTGGAAGTAAGAAATCAGTAGGATTTCCTTGCAAGTGAACATGCATAATATTGAGCTACCCAAGCAGTTTCAGACCTAGCAAGAGGTATGAGGGGAGGATTAAGCAATATAAATCCTCAGGCCCCCAACTCTTCATGTCTCTGTCTTGTCCACCATGGAAGATTCACGTATGAGAAATGGCTCCATCAGGGAACCAACAGACTCCTCTAGCAACTAATCCCCTTAAGAAGCTGGGCAAAATGTACTGGCCCAGCCCCGTTCATTTCAGTTTAACACCAGGGCCCTGTGTTAAAGGGGAAAGTGATAAACATTTCAGGCACTTTTCTATGCTCGAGGGCTTCAGAACGTCCCCCCCCCCAAGCAGGCATGCAGACACAGTTTAATTAATTTTAAGCCCCATTGCCAATGTCAAACTCCTGCTAATCTCACAGCAACAACCGCCATGTATTCCTTTTCAGCCACAAGCCTTTTGAGGGAAATTTAAGTCCAGCTTCCATTTGAAGCTTCCCAATTAAGAACGGTAAAATAATCTGTGATCTGTTTGGTCAGTCAATGCTCAGGTAAGGCCTAGCATGCTGAAGCTTACTTACTTACTTAGCATATTTATTGGCTGCTTTTCTTCCTGAAGGGAATAGACATTGTCTCTGTTTTCTTATGATTTCTCCCTAGTGTAGACAGATGAGAATGGCTGCTTGTCGGACTTAGGCTTTTACTGTAATTACTCCTATATTGTGAGAAAGCTCTTTAGGATATTAGGAATAGGGTCGATTCAAGGCATTTAAGGTATTTTGCTGCTCCAAGCAGGTTTGGGTAGTGCAATAAGCCTCTTCAAGCAGCTGACCTATGCACCTGCATCTAGAATTTAGGAGGAAGCTGAGCCAAGCAAGTCTGGAGCTAACTGGGGCAGTGTTGTGGTAGGGTTGGGCAGGTAAGAAAACCTGGAAGTGACATTGCATCTTTCTAGGAATCACCAGAAACTCCATGGTAATACCATGGAGTTTTCAGTGATTACTAGAGAGGTGTGACATCACTTTTGTGGTTCCCCACAAATAATGATGTGCTGTTGCTGACGGCTGGTGTCCATACCTCCCCCCCCCAGTCTGCCACTGTGTACCATTGTCAGGAGAAAGGCAGACAGTGTAGAAAGCCTGAACCAGTGCCTGGAGGCAGTTTTGGAGTGGGTGTGAGTGAATTAACTGAAGCTTAATCCCAACAAGATGGAAGTGCTACTGATAAGTGGAATGTCTGACCCTGGTATTTAACCTGACTTGATCTGACTTGTCCTGGATGCTGTCGCACACCCCTTGAAGGAATAGGCCCATAGTCTGTGGGTGCTCTTGGACCCAGGCATACTGCTGGATAAACAGGTGGCAGCTGAGGCCAGGAGTGCTGTTTACTAGCTTTGACTGTTTAACCAGCTGTGGCCTTCCCTGGGCAGAAAAGATCTGGCCACTGTGGTGCATGCCCCGGTTACATCTAGATTGGATTACTGCAATGTGCTCTCTGTGGGGCTGCCCTTAAAAGTCTTCAGAAACTTCAGTTGGCACAGAATGGTGAAACCTGGATGTTGACTAGGGTTCCCAAATGATGCCGGGGGGCGAGGAATCCCCCGCTTTGACGGCCCGATTTTCGACGGAACGAAAATCGGGCCTGGGGGAAACCCCACCCCCGCGTTCGCGTCACCTGGAAGTGATGTTGCACGCTGGGGGCGGGTCGGGGCCCGGGGGAACCCCCACCCCCGCGTGCGCGTCACCCGGAAGTGACGTCGCACGCTGGGGGCGGAGCCACGCCTTTTGAGGGGAAAACAAAGAGTTTTCCCCTCAAATGGCATGGCCCCGCCCCCAGCGTGCGACGTCACCTCCGGGTGACGCGAATGCGGCACGCGCGTGCGCACACAAAACAGACGCCAGCCGGGAGCCCCCCGCTCCCAGCCAAAACAGATTTGGCAACCCTAATGTTGACTAGTGTGGGTCATAGGGACCATATCACTCCAGTATTAGCCTATCTATACTATCTACTACAATTTGTTTCCAGGCTCAATTCAGGGTACTAGTGATAACTGTGATGAACAGACCTCCAAAACCATGATGCTTAGTGCATCAAATTCAGTGACCTGGGAGATTAAGGGGTAATGCTTCACTGTAAAGCAGTTTGATTGACAGGCTGCCACCTGCTTGCACCCCGCCTTCTCTCTGATTGGTCAGCGCCAGCTGAGGAGAGCTTTCAAAAGTCTTATCAGTCTTGTCAGAGGAGTCAGTCATTGTTTGGACGAGTGTGTGTCAGTCTGAGGGAAACAGACAAGTTCACTTGGGAAGTGAAAGGACACAACTCCTTGCCCTTACTGTGTACTATCACATTTGAGGAAAAGTTCAGAAATCAGAACTCAAAGTCTACATGTCAGCCCTAGCTGAATTCCATTTATTTACAGTCTCCAGAACTGGGGTTTAGGTTTGACAGAAGAGGCTGGACAGGAGGTTGAAACTGCCAGTCTGGCTAAACAGAAAAGGAGTTTCTAGAGGAGTATATTTCTTGCCCAGTTATTCTGTGAGCTCAACTCAGAAGGAACTCAGGGACCCCTAGCTTGTGTGAAAAAGGAAATGGTCTTAGACTTCTCAAGAGTCAAAATGGAAAGTTATAATCCCACAAGAGAAGTATTTAAATACTGGAAGAGAGTACTAACTTCCAGGAAACCAAGATAGTTTTATGAAACTTTATTAAGACGCATCGTTGCTGAAAGAAATCTCCAAGGCAAACAAAACTCTCACAGTTAAGAACTGAGTCACTAAAAAAATAAGCCTCAACTGTACGTTGGCCCCGTTCACACGAAGCATTTGCTGCGCTGAAGGCACAATAGTCCCACGGATTTTCCAGGCGCGATCACACCGGAACACTGGGAGGCATAGCGCACCTGTGGCGAACCCGTGGCGTCCTGCCAAAGATGCACATTAAAAAAGTACCTGGGACGACCTATTGGCAAATGGATTGCCATGGGTTGCATGTGGATTCCCTGGGTGTGATTGTGCTGGTGCGCGACTTCCTGCCCCGTCGTCCTCTTTGTCCATAATGGTGCACCAGAATGTGACGGCGCACCAGAATGTCCCCCCCCTTGCACGTGTGTTTTCCAGCACGTCTGACCGGGGGGCCTCTGTTGCCGGTTCAAAATATTGCAATTTGTAAAAACAACAAAATTTACATCAGCTTCTCATCCCCTGCCCTATTCCTCACCCAACTGTGCCAGTTCAATAAAACCAACATTCTTGTTTGAACTTGACTTTGTGTCAAGTGACCTTTACAAAGGGATTGAAAAGAGGGCTCCCCTGCTTAAGTACGGTAAATCTCTGTCCTGGGCAAAAGCCAAATTACTTCTCAATCACAGGGTGGGACACACAGAAAGTACGCTACTAAGAGTGGAGGGACAGCATTTTGGCAGGAAAATCTGCCTCACAGTAAAGAAGAAGCAGGGGTCCGTCATAATGACCTTCAAAGTCCTATATGATTTGGGACCAACATACTTGAAGAACCACCTACTCCCTTATTTATTTATTTCTTCAGATTTATACCCCACCCTCCCAGCCAGGGCTGGCTCAGAGCGGCTTACATAAAATCAGTAGAGAACATTTAAACTAATACAATAAACCAATTAAAACAGTATTATGAATCTACCAGACCACTGAGGTCATCTTTGGAGGCTCTGCTTTAGGTGCCCCTGCCTTCTGAGATTAGGTGAATGGCAACCCAGGAGAGGGCCTTCTCAGTTGTGGCACCAAAACTCTCCAACTCTCTCCCCAGGGAGATTAATCTGTTCCCTTCTGTTGTCATCTTCCACCAGCAGGTGAAGACCTTTTTGTTTTATTTCACATTCCCTCAGTGATCCCTCCTACCTACCCAATGTAATTGTTGTTTTTCTGTCCTTGTATGTTTTTTACTTCTGGTTCTAAATGTTTTAATAATGTGTTGCTGCTGTTGGTGGTGGTGTTTTGGTTGGTTTTAGCAGTCCTTTGTATGTTTCAATTCTTTAGCCACCTTTTGAGTGCAGAAAGGCAAGATATCAGTGTTGTAAAATAAAAATCAATAAAATAATTAAATCAACAGTGGATGGAGAGTGTGTGGGAGACCCATGTTCAAGTTAAGAGAACCTTGCTGAACACCACACAATGGGAATTAATGTGCATATTTGCGGTATGCACTCTTTTGTTCGCCACTGTGAGCCCCATAAAGCCAGATCAACAGCTGTGTACCCAGAAGCCTGCAGATCATATGTTTTACTTATTAAAATTACACCCTTGCTTTCTTTGTCATGGAAACTAAGGTGGCAGCCACTGGGTTTCCCTAAGGTTGCCAACCTCCAGGTAGTGGCTGGAGATTTCCCGCTATTACAACTTATCTCCAGGCGACAAAGATCAGTTCATCTGGAGAAAATGGCGGGCTTTGGAAGTTGGACTCTATGGCATCGTACCCCACTGAAGTCCCTTCCCCCTGAACCTCCCCCTCCTCAGGCTCCACCCCCAAAACCTCCAGGTATTTCCCTACCCAGAGTTGGCAACCCTAACCATCCAGAGCACTGGCTCCACCCAAGGCCATCCTACCCCGCAGACTTTAGGAGAAGAGAGAGAGGGTTGCCAGGCTCCAGGTGGGGCCTGAAGATCTCCAGAATTACAACTGATGTCCAGACTACAGTCCCCCTGGAGAAAATGGCTGCTCTGGAGGGTGGACTCCAAAGACATTATACCCTGCTGAGGTCCCTTCCCTTCACAAACCCCACCCCCCTAGGCTCCACCCCCAAATCTCCAATAATTTCCCAACTGGGAATTGGCAAGTTGGTTTCTTGCCACTTAGTCACTGACCAGACTAAGACCTATTTGGCTTCAGCAAGGCTGTTATATCGCAGGACAACAATACCAAGAACCTACATATTGTGAAGGTGCAGCCATTCATCACTTTCTGTGGCACCTGCCTTGTGTTTTGCGGCACTTAACGACACTCATCATCAGGAAACATGCAGTCTGTCTGTGACAATGATGTCTGCTTTGTAAGAGGCCGCTTTGTGGCCTAGGGCAAGTTGCCATCCTTGAATTCCCTTCTGTAAAATGAAACAAGAGCTTTATACCTTGCATCTCCTTCTCCTCCTCCTGTAATTTGCCCTGGAGGAGGAGATTTTGGGAAGTGGGGACTTCCAAGTTGATCATTTCTGCTTCCCAGTGATGATTCCTTATGGGCCTCCAGACTTTCCTTGTATCATAGTAAAGTGATTGTTTCCCCCCCCCGCCCCCCACTGAGATAATGAAAAGCACTAACAGATGCAAGGGATTCTGTACATTCAGAGGACTCTCCAGGCATGGAGAGGAAATATGACTTTGCAAATTAGCCAAAAGGAAAAGCTCCCCCACCTCAAGGCCTGGTGGACTGAATACACTCCAGGAATATGGAATAGAGGGGATGGCGGAACAACGGGGGAAGAAAAGCAGCCTGTTCCCTCCCCTGAGAGCTTATTAAATCTTGGAGGGGGAGGATTTGATGGGTGATGTGGGATTTCCAAACTGTTACCTCTCTCTGCAATTCCTCCCAGCTCCACCCCACCCCCCCAGCTAGTTCCATACCCAAAAAGCTTGCTACATCCCATTGTACATCAAAGGAGTGACGTAAGAAATAAATAGCCATAAGGTGATTCGAGATGTACATTTTGTTTTTTAAAAAAGGAACTGTTTAAACTATTTAAAGTATTATTCTAGAAATGGTAGTTAGAAACAGCCTCAGATGCAGGGAGAGTGATGGATCCTCTCGTTTCTTTTTCTTTAAACGTTTGCCGAAATATATCAGTAAACATATCTTTATCATTACATTGTCTAAACATTTGATCATTTCTGTCTCAAAAAAGTAGTAGGAATGCTCACATTAGAGCAAAAACACCCCATGAGCCAGGAATTTGATCTCTTCCCCGTTTATCCTTGGGGGTATGTGTGTGTCATGCAATCAGTTTTAATGTCCCTTATCTGTCATAAAAATATACAGCAAAATTGGTTACAAAATTTGCATTTAACTGCAGGTTCAGGCAATTGGATTATGAACCTCAAGTGGGCACTTGCTCCATCTGGAAGCCCTAAAATTAGCCCAGCCAGATGTGCTGTGGTTTTTTTGGGTTCAGTGCATATAGGCAATGAGAGCTGTGCCTTGGGAGTTTTGGAACACATATCTTATAGACAAGCAGATGACTGAGGCTTTGAGCATTCTTTGTGAATGATTCACATGGAGGTCTGCATGCAGCAGGGTGACCTGTGTGGTCCTACGGATAGTGGGTTGAGTGATACCTGAAATAAAGGGCTTCAAATCCAACTTTAGCTCTGTCCTTACTGGGTGGCTCCAGGGGACAGGCTGTGGCTCAGTGAAAGAGCCTCTGCTTTGCATGCAGAGGGTCCCAGGTTCAATCCCCGGCATCTCCATGTAAAAGACCTCTGCCTGAGACTCTGGAGAGGTGCTGCCAGTCTGAGTAGAAAATACTGAGCTTGATGGACCGATGGTCTGATTCAGTATAAGGCAGATTCATGTGAAGTCAATCTGAACTTTCTGAGGGAGAAATGATGATTGGCACATGCCTGAAATTGTATGTCATTTGTACTGGAACAGGAAACTAGAATAATTCTGTATATAAGAAAAGCCCTGTTGGCAGGAACAGTTTCCTGGCTAAGTCAACGAAGTGAATGGTTGTGGTGGCACACTGAGGACGGTGCTGATGGCACCATTGGGGTAGCTGTGGCCACCGGCCATCAGCAGCGTGGAAGATGAAAGGCATTGCCTTTGCAGTCCATGTTGCAGCTGGCAGGATCTAAGTAAAGCCCCTGCAGCAATACCAGTGGAGACTTTGTTTGGATCTGACCGGCAGAAACATGGCCACAGGAGGAGATGGGTGTACCTTGCTTGGAGTGACAAGATACCTTGACCAGCCCTGCCTGCTGGACTGGATTACCTCGCCCACCATTCTGCCACCATCTGTGATCAGCCGGATAGTTCTGCAAAGCTCACAAATTTGACAGAGGGCAACAGCTGTCACGATGATGGGCCACAGCATCAGATATTCAGGAGTGTGTTGGCTCTGAACTAGGGATGCTGAAACACATGCCAGTTCAGGGACTGTTCACAAACTGTGTGTGTGTACTCACTGGAACAGGATACTTGCAGTCATTGGAAGCCAGCTCCCAACTGATGAGGGATCATCTGAAATTTGTCTTCTGATCTCCGTCTGGGAAAATTTTGGTCTGTAGGGTGTGTGTGTGTGATGAGAAGCCTATTCTCCTTCTTCCCACAGCTTGGGCTGCAAGAGAAAAATAGAAGCTCTTTCTCTTTTCCCTTTTGCAACGGGGAGCTCAGAAGCATTGCTTCTGTCCCCACACAGCTTGGACAGGGAAAAGGAGCTCTTTCTCTTCTGTTAGGCTTTCACGGCCGGAGTTCATTACTTGCTGTAGATTTTCCGGGATGTGTGGCCGTGGTCTTGGCCAAGACCACGGCCGCACATACCAGAAAATCTACAGCAACTAAAACTTTCTCTTCTCTCATTTGCAATTTCCACTACGGGGGCCATTTTGCTGAGGGGTGTGGAGGTAAGACCGGGATTCCCAGATGATACCCCTCCCCAATCAGCTGTGAGTTGGCTTCCGACCAACAGACTTCTTGAATCTCTTGCACTGAAAATGATATCTGTTTTAATGATATCGGTGGGTAGTTTCAGGTTGCTATAGAATCCAGATTGTCTGAGGTAAAAGGAATGAAAGATTTCTATTTGCTTCAGGCACAAGTTGACTTGTAAATTCTAAGTAATGTGAGAGGAAGTGTGTGATAACAGTTGGGTCAACAGAACAAGGGCTAGCTGTAGCTGCAGCATAATAGTGGCCAGAGCTTCTCATACTGGCAAGGAAAACAGCCACATTATATGTGGGCAGCTTCCGTGGCAGCTGTTCCTTTCAGGAATCAGAAGAGGACACAGGACTTAGTGCCTACTTGATCTTCTAATTATAGTTGTCACTGTCAGAAGAGGCAAGATCTGTAATGTTTATGAGTCCGTTCTACAAATTTCTTTTCCATGGGTTTATAGATGTTTCACGGTGCCAACCTAAGCAGAGTTACACCTTATTATTATTAAAGTTAATAGCTTTAGAAGGGTGTAACCTAGCTTAGGATGGCACCGTCACTCTGCCGGATCTGGCAGGGAACCCAGCCCAGATCTTCGCAATTTTTCTGGCCCTGCCAGTAGGCTCGAGTTGGCCATAGATTAGAGAAAGGATTCTGATGGGCTTTTTCCTAGAGTTGCCAACTCCATGTTGGAAAATTCCAAGCAGAGCCTGGGAAAGGCAGAGCTTGGGGAGGTAGTTCCACAGAGATGGGATGCCAGGTAGTTCACTCTGCAAAGCTGCCATGGTCTCCAAGGGAACTAATCCCCGTAGTCTGGAGTTCAGCTGTAATTCTGGGAGATCTCCAGGCCCTACCTGGAGGCTGATAGCCCTACTTTACCCTGTTTTATTCAGAATAAAACAAATAAAACCTATTTGTTGGCATAGGTGACTTCTCTGGCTCTTCCAGAGCAATCCAATGCAGTCACGCCAATGGGCCTACGCTGGAGTAACTGCATAGGATTGCACGGCTCTTGTCTCGGTGAAGCAGTGCACTCTGTTGGCGGTAACTACAGCAGCAAAGCTGTGGTCAGCTGCCAATGTGGACATATGTCTGTGGCTATTTACAAGCAACTTTGCAAAGGCCAAGAAAGAAAATAGCTTGCAGATTGTGTCAAGTAGAACTGACTTACGACTTCCCAAGCAATCATGCGGCGATATACCTTTCAAGTGATTTTTTGCAGACACTAAATGGAAGTGCTTGGTTTAAAATACGATCCAGTAATAATGCTGCCTCAGCACTCGCTCTAGAGAAATTCTCTTGCGACATCTTGAAACTTTTGTTAATAGTCATTATTCTTGCAAACATTCACTGACATCATGTGAACAGAGATTGAGATTCTGCACATCTGTAGTTGTTAAGACTCCTTTAGCTTTCACTTCCTTTTGGAAGTCAAAACATTATGTTTCGTACCGCACCCTGTTCTCATTAATGGCCTTTCATAGCAAAACTGTCTTGTACATAAATAACTCATTTTAGACCAAATGGGACATTATAGCTTGGTTTTGGCATACATTTAAATGGTTTTGCGCTGAACCAGTAGTTTTAGTTCCATTGTGTTTAAATAAAATGCAAGATGGAGAATTAAAAAAAGAAGTTGGATAAGCATCTGTCAACGATGGTTTAGATTTTAATTGTGCCTCTGTTGGAGGAAGATGAGAGGATCGCTGTAGGCTAGTTTTGCTTAGGATAGTTTTGCTTGTATGCTGATGCTGGTGAAGGGGTGTTAACCTTGATATGATACAAACCAGCAGTTTAGCAGCGGATGTCTTTAGTTGTTGTTGTTGTTCAGTCGCACAGTCGAGTCCGAGTCTTCGCGACCCCATGGACCAGCTCCCGCCAGGCCTTCCGGTCTTCCGCTGTCCTCTGAAGTTTGCTCAATTTCATGTTCGTTGCATCGATGACACTGTCTAACCATCTCATCCTTTGCCATCCCCATCTTCTTTGACCTTCAATCTTTCCCAGCATCAGGGTCTTCTCCAGTGAGTGCTCCCTTCTCATTTGGTGGCCAAAGTATTTGAGCTTCAGTTTCATTATCTGGCCTTCCAGGGAACAGTCAGGGTTGATTTCTTTGAGGATTGACTGATTTGTTCTTCTTGCAGTCCAAGGGACTCTCAAGAGTCTTCTCCAGCACCATAGTTCAAAAGAATCTATTCTTCGGCGCTCGGCCTTCCTTATAGTCCAGCTCTCGCAGCCATACATGACTACTGGGAATACCATTGCTTTGACCATGCGGACTTTTGTTGGCAGGGTGATGTCTCTACTTTTTATCATGCTGTTTAGGTTCGCCATCGCTTTCCTCCCAAGGAGCAGGCGTCTTTTAATTTCATGGCTGCAGTCACAGTCTGCGGTGATCTGGGATCCCAGGAACGTGAAGTCTGTCACTACTTCCACAGCTTCCCCTTCTATTTGCCAAGGAGTGATGGGGCCGGATGCCATGATCTTAGTTTTTTTGATGTTGAGCTTCAAGCCCACTTTTGCGCTCTCCTCTTTTACTCTGAGCAAGAGGCTCTTTAGATCCTTTTCACTTTCAGCCATTAGAGTGGTATCATCTGCATATCTGAGGTTGTTGATCTTTTCCCCAGCAATCTTAATTCCCGCTTGTGATTCATCCAGGCCAGCATTTCGCATGATGTACTCTGCATATATATTAAATAAGCAAGGTGACAGTATACATCCTTGTCGTACTCCTTTTCCTATGCTGAACCAATCAGTTGTTCCGTATCCGGTTCTAACTGTCGCTTCTTGGCCCTTATACAGGTTTCTCAAGAGACATGTGAGGTGGTCTGGTACTCCCATCTCTTTAAGGACCTGCCATAGTTTGTTGTGATCCACACAGTCAAAGGCTTTAGCATAGTCAATGAAGCAGAAGTAGATATTTTTCTGGTACTCTCTTGCTTTCTCCATAATCCAGCGAATGTTGGCAATATGATCTCTCGTTCCTCTACCTCTTCGAAACCCAGCTTGTACTTCTGGCAGTTCTCTATCCATGTACTGTTGAAGCCTAGCTTGTAGGATCTTGAGCATGACCTTGCTAGCGTGTGATATGAGTGCAATTGTGCGATAGTTTGAACATTCCTTGGCATTGCCCTTCTTTGGGATTGGAATGTATACTGATCTTTTCCAATCCTGTGGCCACTGTTGCGTTTTCCAAATTTGCTGGCAAATTGAGTGCAGCACTTTAACAGCATCATCTTCTAAGACTTTGAATAGTTCAGCTGGAATACCATCACCTCCACTAGCTTTGTTGTTAGTAATGCTTTCTAAGGCCCATTTAACTTCACATTCCAGGATGTCTGGCTCAAGGTCAGTGATTATACCGTCGTGTTTGTCAAGGACATTGAGGTCTTTCTTGTATAGTTCTTCTGTGTATTCTTGCCATCTTTTCCTAATCTCTTCTGCTTCTGTTAGGTCCCTACCGTTTTTGTCCTTTATCATGGCCATCTTTGCATGGAACGCTCCCTTGATTTCTCCAATTTTCTTGAAGAGAACTCTAGTCCTTCCCATTCTATTGTTTTCTTCTATTACTTTGCACTGTTCATTCAGGAAGGCCTCCTTATCTCTCCTTGCTGTTCTCTGGAAATTTAGTATCAGGGCACAATTCTTGTCACATATTTTGGAACGCACATGAAGCCCATGTTCACTGAACTTTCAAATAGCTATCAATAGTGAGATGCAAAGAAAGGTAGGTAGTCCTCAGCAATATCCAAAAACAAAAGGCACGTGGTACCTTTTACTAAGACCAACCAAAACAAAACAACACAGGGTGCATGCTTTCACGCCCTCCAGAACTATTCATCATAGTGGATGTTTAAAAGGGAAAGGGGGCCTCTTTGCAACACCCTGAAGCCTTGGTAGCTTCAATGGACACGGCATGCAGCTGGTTGGTACCGCGGCGCACCATTGGTGTGCTGGGAATAAGAAGCAAGAGGGGAAAAATGGAAGCCTCCTATTGGAAATATAACAGTCAGTAGCCAATCATAGCTCAGATGCTCAGTTCCTTCATTAGAATATATGTTCTAGAAGTAGCAAGTGTAATCCCCCTACCCCCAAAAAAACCTCCAAAATACCTCAGTGGATCTGCATCAGTATTAGAAAGCCCCCTTTGTCTAAGCCAATGGTCTCCAACCTTTTCAAGCCTGGAGGCACCTTTCAAATCCTGAGACAGGGTGGTGGGCACAACAACACACAGGCTGCTGCAGGGGGCATAGCCCACCACAAAATGTCAGGGAGTGAGGTTACGCGTAACACTAATAGTAACTTTTCGACATTTCAGGCACGTGCTCTGTTTAACAGGATGCCTTTTCAAAGGAACACATTGTTTTAAAATATTGTCATGCACAGTCACCACTTCTCAGAAGAAAAAGCCCCTCCCACTTTTTAAACACACTTGGTGGGCACCAGGAAAGGTGTCGGTGGGCACCATGGTATGTTGGGGATCCTTGTTCTGAGCAATTGAGCAAAGCTTGCTCTTGGATCCTTCAATGACAGTAGTAAGGTCTTTGGTCCTCTTCTTAGCGCTCAGGTGCCTTGGCCAAGGAGACTCTTTTGCTCCTTGTGACAGCAAAGCATTCATGAATGACAGCCACAGATCAAAGCAAATTCATGTGGTGCACTGATGGTGCTGAGGCCGAATCCACATATCTTCGGATAATTCACTACCATTCTGCAACAGAAATAGTTCACAGCTAGGCTGATTTTCCACATGGTAATCTGCTGATTGGTACAGCACTATGACAGTTCAATATCCAGCGAGGTGTGGATGCAGGCTGGCAGTATGGTGTGGGGTTCTTTTGGCTTTTCAACAGTCTCGTAGCTTTGGACTGGTTAACGGAAACATTTCTACCCTTCTTCATGTTGGCAGAGTTTCAATATACAAAAGAGTGAAGCACCAACTGTTTAAGGAAAATAACTCAGTCAGTCAGTCAGGCAGGCATTTATTATGGCAACAAGCCATAGAACACACATCCTTGTTAGCCGCCCTGAGCCTTTGGGGTAGGCTGTTTAAGGAAAATAACTCAGTCAGTCAGTCAGGCAGGCATTTATTACAGCAACAAGCCATAGAGCACACATCCTTGTTAGCCGCCCTGAGCCTTCGGGATAGGGTGGGATACAAATCTAAAGATAAATAAAAAAATAAAAATTAAATTAAATATAACATTCATATAACTGAATTTAGGACAGTAAAATAAAACTATAAAAATACAGTTGAGCGTAATAAAGTAAAAGAAGAACATAAAACAGACACTGGTCCCGGTCACACGGGCCGGATATCGCGTGCGGGGGGTGTGTGTAGGCGTGGCTGTTTGCCCCGGAGCGAACTACCGTGCGGCCGTGGGATCACACATCCCGCCGACGTCCGGTGGTGGTGGTGGGGAGCCTGGGGAGGTGCCGATCAGATGGCGCGGCAAAGAAGCGGCGCTGCCGTGGCAAAGGGGGTTGGGGTTTTTTTTTAAACCCAAGTATGCGCTTGCGCCGTTGGGTGCTTGTGCGCATCCTGTGGAGACTTAAAAAAAAACAACCTTCTTTGCAACAGGACATGGGCGGGCGCCGGATGCCACGGGATTCCACCAGAAACGCGATCAGGCGCCCGCCCTTGCCCCGCGGTTTCCGGAAACTAGTACCTCCGAGGTACTAGTTTTTTGCCACGCATCTTTGGCGGGAAGCCTCAGTTGAGCCACGGGAGC
>NW_015176458.1:1677166-1677322 GCF_001447785.1 Gekko japonicus | reverse complement strand
TATACCAGTTACATCTGAGCATCATGATCTCAGTAGTTTCTATCTCTCCTGAGCCGCATCGACAAAGTCTATATTACAGTGGGCAGGGCTTTTTTTGTAGAAAAAGCCCAGCAGGAACTCATTAGCATAATAGGCCACACCCAACAGCAGAAACTC
>NW_015176458.1:1646315-1675223 GCF_001447785.1 Gekko japonicus | reverse complement strand
CTTTAGGTTCACATAGAATAGTTTTAAAATCCTGGACAATTCTATTGTAACATGTAAGAAGGTCACTCTGTATGTTAAATTCCTGATAAATAGTTTTGAAAATTTGGGAACCATTAGCCTCAATTACTTTTCTGAGTTTTGCTTGCATCTGGTTTCACATAGAATAGTTTTAAAATCCTGGACAAATCTATTATAACATGTAAGAAGGTCACTCTGTATGTTAAATTCCTGGTAGGTAATTTTGGAAATTTGGGAACTTTTAGCCTCAATTACTTTTCTGAGTTTTGCTTGCATCTGGGGAGACCATCTCACCCTACGACCTAATACCTGGGAACCTTCATGTAAAGGCTGAAGGGAAGTGGTTTGAAATAAAGAAGGAAACTTAAATTGGACGAAGAGTGGGAATTGGTCACTATAAAAAAATGGAAGCACCTTAAAGTTAGTTATTAGAGGTAATAGAGAAGTGCATGCTAACATATAATCAATAGTGCTAAGTCTCTGACCCAACATATAGGTAAACTCAGCCGGATAATATTCCAAGAAAGTACCATTTAAAATGTACAGACCCAATTTATAGGCCATTTTGGCTAGATATAAACCTGCAACATTTGAAGTGGAATCCTTAAAACACCTAGGAAGAGGAGAAAATTTATAAGAGTCGTACGAGTTACTAAAAAATTCCTTATATTTAAATTCCAGACTTGGATCACCTGGGCCAAGGTGAGCATTAAAATCTTCAAGAAGTAAAACATTGGCCTCCAGATGCTCCACAATTAGATTTACTATATAACTCTCTAGGGAGCTCCAAGCTTCATCTAATTGGACTTTTAGTGAAAGAGGAGGAATATAGACAATTATTAAAATCAGACTCTTTGTTTTACTATGCAGAACTATTGTCATAGCTCTTGAGTCAAGGGGGGGTTTCTCTATACATTTAAACTCCAGAGAGGCTGAGATTAATATTGCCAGACCACCTTTCAACCTTCCCGGACCCTTTCCTCCTTTAGCTTTCAACAAGTAAGTATTAAAACCTTGTAGGGTAATTTCTTGCTCTGTCCATGTCTCTTGAATTGCTAAAATATCACATTTCTGATGAAGGAAAGGATTATCTGGTGAGTTAGTTAAACAACGAAACCATCCTGCAACATTCCATGAAATTATTCTAAATGGGTGTGTTGATAATTGTCAATCCTCTATTTCAATATTGTCCAGAATTTTTCTGCTATCATCAAATACACATCCATTTGCTCTTTGAAGAAGTCTATTGTTAGAGGCCAAGGATGTTGATAAGAGTGGAGGTTCAGATGTTTGGTCATCAGGCATTTGCATTAGAGGTTCCGATGGTGCTGTCAAGTGTGTAAGCTTAAAGATTCTGTCTTCCTCATCGTTTGGTAAGACCAGTATGTAGGGGAGGTCAGCAGATGGTGAAGTCATCTCTTCCTCTCCTCCAGATGTACTCTGTTCCATAACATTGGAGGAAGGCTCCTCCAAGCCTCTTTGGTCGATCTTGCCCAATTTAGTTCAGAAAAATCAATTTGCTTAGCCAGGCCTTGAAGTTGACCTGTAAGCTCTTCTAGCCTGACCACAATCTCTGATTGATCTCCCTTTGAAAGGCCAGCACAAGATGTCAATAGCCCCTTTTCCACAGAATATTTCTAGGTACGGGGCCCTTGTGAGTGGAGTAGATATTTGTTCCGACCTTATAGTTGGGGCAGGTTTCATAAAGGACCCTGACAGTGATGTCTTTGCCAGAGCCGTCTTTCTGTCTGTCTCTGGCACACAGGGCCTATAGGAGAGGTTTGCAAGGAGGGGAGAGACCTTGTTATTTTGAAGCACTCTAGTTGGAAATACTCCAGATTTCCTTAAAAACTGTCGGTGGTTCAGCGGAAACAGTGGGACTTTCTTCGTTTTGAAAAGAAGCACAATTCTTTCTATTTGGCTGGAACGTTTTAAAACTTCAAGTGAAATTAAGTCAACAAATGAAGGCAGTTTCTTTAGAATACAGTTTAAGTGCCTAGTTACTTGGTTCTTGGTAGACCAATTTATTTGGTGTCCTTTATAATGACAAATGGATAAGCAAATTTTGTGTAATTGCAAAGTAAGGGCACACGTTCCATCATGCCTCCATGTCTTTTTACCCCTGTCAGCCTTTAGCTGCCTGGGCTGTTGGAAACCAGAGGAAGGCATTGGAGCTGGATTACTTTTCCTCGGCAAAGCTTTTGAGCGGCTTGCAGCTAGGTCAGTATAATTGTTATGAGAAGTCATTGCCTCCTTTTTGCCAAGGCTGCTCATTAAAGAGGAGACTTTCTCCAGGAAGTCACCTATTTCTTTTACAACATTGATAGTAAAGATTACAGTTTTTATCATTAGCTTTAGCATATCATTTAATTCTCACTTTACTAAAGAAGAATAAACTCTGATAGAACAGAGGAGGGGGAGGCCCATTCTGCATCTAGCATTTGCTCCGTTGTTGTACCAAACCCACACTGGAACAGAAAAAGATGCAGCTCAAAACCACATTCAGATACCCCAGGCTAATGCCGTACTGACTGCAAAATCACCCCTGAATAGCCTTAAAAGGGCCATAAATCTATGCAGACAGTAACCATAAAACCAAGAGGTCAGACAAAGTGAAAGTGGCATGCGGTCTGGATACTGGTCGAATCTGCATTTGTCTTTCCCACCAGTTTCCCAGCCTTCTGACTCTGTCTTCAAAAAAGCTATCTACATTTGCTTTCGTTTTCACATCTCAACAGTGCTAGCATACTTTTGCATATCTGCATATGTTTATCACCCTCTCGTGACGGCTCCACTGTCATTGTGCCTTTGCACTGCTTTAAGTGAATCTTCTCCAAACAATGTTCAAACAAGCATAGAGAAAGACGGCATCACAGCAGCATGAAACTGATTTAAAAATGCAAAGGCAGATTCAACCACTGCCATAAAATCCCACAATCAATCAAAGGGAAGGGGAAGAATATTGTAAGCCTCTCTGAGACTCCTTGGGGTAGTGAAGGGTGGGGTATAAATTCAATCTCCTCCTCTCTTCTTCTTCAAACCACTTCTGAATATCTCTTGCCTTGAAAACTCTACGAGGTCGCCGTAAATCGGCTGTGACTTAATGGCACTTTACATACACACAACACTCTCCAGTTGAATACTCTGTCCATCATACTATAATGGCTTTTACGGTTCTTATTGGCATTTCAGTGAATAAAGAATAAAGGCCATTGTCAGAGAAAAAAATGTATGGAAGAATAAAAATATGAGAATTGAAGCCAGCATGGATATGACTTTTGGCCCAAGTGAATATTTTGACATGAGCACTAACAATACATTTTTTAAAATGTCCTATTGCTCTTGTTTTTTCCCTCTCTGTGATATTATGTTGATTTTTTCTCACAGTGGGATTTCAAATTAATTTGTAATTATACACACACAGAGGGGATGAGGAAGAAATAACCTAATTATAGACCAAATGGGTGCCCTACAGCTATCATCCAATTACTCCAGCCATTGGAGTAACTAAACAAAAAAAGATGGGCTTTAAACTCTCCTAGTGAGATTTAGTTGTAATTTGCCATCCTATTCTGCTTTATTCATTAGAGTGATTTCAAAATATGCATTTAGGGGCCTTGCAAAGTGAATGGAGAATGGGCATTAAGTAGCAAATGCAAATTATAATGTTGGCCATTGTTCGTGGATTTAAAGTGATGCATATCCTGTGACCAACATATAGGAGTGTAGGAAAGCCAACAGGGCTTCAGTGAATGGTGTCTATTTCCCAAAGGACCCTAATTATCTGTAATTATGCAGATTGAAAACAACTGTTTAACTCTAGCAGAAAATACCTATCAAGTTTCTTGAACCTGACGCTGCTGTAGCATTCCCGGTTCACCAGAAAAATCAATCAGAAGTTATATAGATCATGTTTTTTAATGCAACTGATGCTGGATATCTGTCTTCAAAAAAGTTGAAACATAAGGAAAGAAGAGACAGAGATAATGTAATATCGCAAAACATAAAGTCATAGGAAAATAAGGGTATGATGATTAGAACACGTCTGGCTAGGCCTCTCTCTTCCCCCCCATAAGATGCTGTGGTCAACGATCAAAATCTAACCCACTATTGTCATTAATTCTATCATGTACCAAAGCATCACTGGGCCAAACGCCTAGTTAGCTGTATATTTGGATTTAGCTCAGTTTACTCTACTAGTGATTGTGTGTGTATGTGAGGAGGATGCCAGCATCCCGGTGGGACCTGGAGATCCCACGGAATCACAACTCATCTCCAGACTACAGAGATCAGTCCCGCTGGAGAAAATGGATGTTTGGAGGGTGGAGTCTATGGCATTGTACCCCACTAAAGTCCCTGACCTTCCCAGGCTCCACCCCCAAATCCCCAGGAGTTTCTCAGCCTGCATCTGGCAACCTTACCCACCTCCATTCCTGTGCTGGTGGCCAGGGGGGACCTGGCAACCCTAGGGAGGGGGGAGGTTGTACCAGTTTTTCTCCCTGCTAGCTCCAGGATTCTGAGGGATCCTTTATAGCTGTCTCCGTTTTATAGATGAAGATGGGTGTATAATCTGAAGATTCTCTCAGACTCTCTCAGCTCTTACGGGGTTATCCATGTGCAACAGAAATGGTGGAACTGTTATGGTGATGATCCTATTGCTCCACCAAGAATTCTAGATCTTTCTGCTCTGTCTGGAGTAAGCTCCCCAGTACACAAATTTGTCGCCAAGGGAATTGTTTGCTTTGGGCATTTGACGATGTTGTCGTTGCTTATTTACTTCTGCTAACCTGAAATCAAGCTCTTAGACAATTCAAAACATGTCCCAAAACATAGTTTTTAGTTTTTGACTTCAGAATGTGTTTACATTTGAGGGTTTGAGATTTTTTGGAAAACTTCATGGTTATTAAGGGCCTTTCTTCTCTACAGTGGGGAAAATACCTACAAACGGGCATGTTCCAAAGGCTCTGTTAAAGTGGCAGGAGCCTGATGTGAACTTGCAGCATGACATTTCCCCCCAAGTGATGGGATCTTGGGGGCTGGCTAGCCTTGCTGCAGGGACAGTAACTGTGCAGTCTTAAGTAGACTGATGCCCTTCTAAGTCTATTGAAGTCAATGTGCTTAAAAGGATGTAACTTTGCTTGGGATCATGCTATAAGCAGACAACTGCTTATTCAGAGTGTTTTAATTGTGTTCCAGCACTGGAAGGAAGAAAATACAGATGCGATTAAAAAATAAGAGAGAGTGAGCAACAAGCTGGCTGGCTGACAATTGTAGATCTGGGTGAGAAAAATCTTCTTCTCTCCATCTGCAGTTACTAGGAGCCCTCAAATACTGAAAAGGAGATTACAGATGATTTTGCATTTCTGATCTCTTACTTTAATTGGGAAAAAAATCTCTATTTTGCTTTCGCTGGGGCAAACTGTAGTTCTTTCAAACCATTTTTTTTTGTTTCCTTGCAGATTTTCCCAACATTATTTCTGTGACAATGTCAGCATTATACATTATATGTAAATAACATATATAATTCTGAATTTGGACCCAGAATGTGGACCAAAAACCCCCATACCATGGGGCAGTGTTCTCTCTAAGCTGAGTTAGTGTGAGTTAGCTCACAGTCTTTTAGCCTCTGGCTCACACATTTTTGTCTTGGCTCAGGAAGGATGGCTCCAGAGCAAACTAAGTTATGCAGTAGCCAAATGGCTTGCTCACAACTTTAATGCCTGTAGCTCACAAAGTAGATTTTTTGCTCACATGACTCTACAGCTTAGAGGGAGCATTGCCATGGGGCCATTTGCGTAAAGGAGAAATGTTTCTAACATGTAGAAAAATCCAAAAATAAAAAGGGGGGGAGTTTAAACCCTCACCCCAAAAGTTAAAGAGACAAATTCTCTCTGAGGTATCACGGCATCACAGTCGGCATTATGGGGCCCTCGAGCAACCCATACAAGTGAGCCTTGAGGAGAAAGTGGCAGCAGGAGAGTTGGGGGAGGGATCCAGAAAGTGGCGGTGATGAGGGGAAGGAGAAGTACCCAGCGGGGAATGGAATGAGGATGAAGAGGGGGAGCAGTGGGGAGAAGTGGGGAAGTTTCATTTGTGTGAGGCTTGGGGGCATGTTATCTTTTCCTTTTATGCACTATAATAAAATTTCATCTTGTATTTACAACTCAATATTTTCTGGTTCTCTTGCATTTGCGCGCTCTCATTGCAACTCAGGTCTGATAACACTCTGGTGGGCCTGGAAGGGTTGCCGTGTCCTTTCTGGCTAGAGACGGGTAGGGGTGGGGGGTAGGGTTGCCAGCTCCAGGTTGGAGAACTCATGGAGACCTGGGGATGGAGCCTGGGGAGGACAGGGACCTCAGTGGCGTACAATGCCATACAGAGTGCACCCTCCAAAACATCCCTTTTCTCCAGGGAACTGCTCTCTGCAGTCTGGAGCTGAGTGGTAAATCCAGGCAATCCCCAGGTCCCACCTGGAGGCTGACATCTGTAATTCAGGGAGACTTGGATACAGGTGGAAACCTGGTGTCTGTTTGCAGGGCTGGAAGATGCAATGGTGAAGATGCAGGACTGGAAGATGCAATGGGCATTTAAAAAATCCAAGCAGCCTTTCTTTAACCCACTGAAAAACCAGAGTGTGATAGTCTACGCTGCTTCTCCTGTCCTGAAAGTCACTTTGCAGCCAATCACTTTTGGGCATGGATGGGTTAACATCAGGATGTTTGTCACATGAATCACTGAGCACCTGCTGCCCAATGAGCAACTTCTCTCTTCTTGTTCCCAGATGACAACAGCCGTGATCGATTGCATTGTATCAATTCAGCACTTGAGATCCTGAGTCAATGCATGCCTATGGTGCTGCTAGGCATTGAAGTGGTATATTGGTTTAGCACTTTAGCACTCCCAGTAGAACTGTTTAAAAAAAAAGGCTGAAGAAGATCGTGCACCCGGCAAAAAAGGGCAGGGGGAAAAGTGGCAATTAGAACTGTTCAAAAAAAAAAAAGGCTGAAGAAGATCATGCACCCGGCAAAAAAGGGCAGGGGGGAAAGTGGCACTGCAGGTAGTGCTACGGTCATTTCAAACAGCACACCACAGTGATTCAGAAGTGCAACAAAGGAGTTGAAAATGGAAGAAAGCCGTTTATGTCAACAATGACTCGGGCATGCTTCGCCAATGGGATGCAAGTGGGTTTGTATGAACAAGTAAATAAGTTCTGCTAGCAGCCAGTTACTTTCAAACACCACAGTATAATGATTCAGAAGTGCAGAGAAGACCAGAAAATGGAAGAAGGAGGTTTGTGTGTGTGTGT
The DNA here is from genome assembly GCF_001447785.1 of Gekko japonicus. Classification (NCBI taxonomy): domain Eukaryota; kingdom Metazoa; phylum Chordata; class Lepidosauria; order Squamata; family Gekkonidae; genus Gekko; species Gekko japonicus. The sequence goes on along the minus strand of NW_015176458.1, from coordinate 1,667,899 downwards.
TTTAAAAATCTCACCCTCACTTTCTGAACTGGATACAGGCACCTTGTATGAAAAGGTTAAAAAAAAAAAGTCAGCAGCCAGGAACCAAAACGGATGTGTCTGAAAGGACACAAAAATCCATTAGCAACCAGCTGCTAAAATGGATTACAAAGGCTGTCTGAAAGGGGCCAGCATGAATCATTCTGGTGGTGAAAAATATTTTGGATGATGCTACTCCAAGCTCTCCTTTTTTATTTTGGTATGTGAAGGACCACATCCTAAAGTGTGGTGTTATTGTTAAAATACCTTAGAAGAGAGAAAATGTTCAAATCTCTCATCAATGAAGTCCAATGGGTGACTTTTAACCTGTTTCTTTCATACTTAACTACTTCAGGAGTAAGGATAAAATCAAGGCAGGAACATCCAAGTAATCCTAACTCTAAACTCTTCTGGAGGAAGAGTAGAATTAAATGTAATATATGATACTGAAATCTTTATTACCTTATCTTCCCAATACTGCAAGAATTGCAAGAGAGAGAAAAACCTGTACCCAAGAGAGAAACATTTTGGCATATTCTCTCTATTGTTAAGAAGTGATCTAGATTTTAAGAATGGGAGTTTAAAAGGAATACTGTACGGAGTTTCAAGAATGGGAGTTTAAAAGGAATACTGTATGCACTGTGTGTATTTGACTTCTAGTGTTTCAAAATAACATTCTGTACTTGTTTTAATACACTCTCATTATTATGTAGGAAAGTAGAAAAACACATCCTTTCTAAATTATTCTGTTTTCAATGGTGTTTGTATTATTGATATCTGAATTACAATATGACAAAGAATGAAATGTGATACACACGTACAATGAATGAAAAGTGGCTTGCATGCTATAGTCTATGTTATTAAAACTGCAAAAAATGAACTTCACACTACTTTATTCCATGAAGTCCAGTTTCGCAACTCTGCTTTGGAACATCTGGAGGTCAGAGAGAGGTGGCAATACTCATTACAATTAATAGTCATTCATTTACTACAAGATTCTAAACGGTTCTTCAATCATTTTCAATTATATGTTTTCACAGTCATGGGTGAGGAATGAAATATTCGGGAGGGAGGAAAGCTACTGAGAAGTAAATGTTCCTCTGAGGAAAGGGTATTATCCAAAGTTACCAATAGCTTTGGCAAAACCCAGAATTCACATTTAGTGTTTCAACTTGTCACTTCTAAACCCTGATCTGGTGGCTATTTTTGAAATCTGCCATGTAAGTCTGTGTTTGTGTCATGCTTACATTGAACATACATGATTAGGATTTCCACATTCTCAAGCCACATGCACGTTTTGCAATATTTGAACACTTTGTGCCAAATTATCTATGTTCTCCAGATATTTTAACTACTTAACTCCAAATTATGATTAGCAGCAAACTAGCTTCTTTCTTGTGACAGATATGAAGGCTTATGATTCACTGCTTAATGTGGTCTTCAAATCGCAAGACCCACAATGCAGGGAGACATACAGGAAATCATCAGGCTTTCCCAAAAGCAATGAAATGGTAATAACCAATAAATGTAAGCAAATACAGCCACCTACATTTGAACTGGCAGTCGCTGGGCATATTCAAGGTCAGCAAATACAACAGCAGTAGTTTGCACCTAGCCCCCTATCCACTGAACCTTGAGGTTCTGAGTTTTCGCAGAACATTTCATAGATCCCATGACAAGCATTTTAAGTACTCGCGAGATATAAAATAAGAGATTGTTTCTGCTTTTAAATTTTAACCTCAAGTCCCATAATATGGCAGGTTGAATCACCTTCCATACAATTGATTCACAAGCTTTCCCAAAGGCATTGTGTTAATTTCACTGTAATCTCCTTGATTATATTTGTCTGGGACTCTGTGTGTATGAATTTAAACTCTGATTCTAAAATTTCAAGCGTTGTGTTCCTTGGAAGTATGATCTAATGCCTTGGGGTCTTGAGATCTAATTAGGGGAACTTTCCCTTCCTCTCACATTGTCTAGACAGAGTTGGATAGAAAGCAGCATCCACCTTCTTTTAGCCAGGTTGGAGATCGCTGTATAAATAAATTCAGTTGGTAGGCTAGCTGGAGGGATGATCACAATTGCAGGCTTGCTTTCACAAGCACTTTAAATAAAGATTTAAGACAAGTATAGCAAGACTTACATATAGATGTATGGATCTCCAGAAACAAAATTAGCTAACAGGACAGCATTTTCACTTCTCTGTACATTCATTAATATACTTAAAACAGACTAGTTGTGCGGGAAGACTCTACTAAGTTCAATTATGCTTAATTATTATGCTTAATTATGCAAATTTGACCCTGGCAGATTTGGACTCAGTAAGGACTTAGGATTGTCAGTGGTCTATGAAAAGTAATTGTTTCTCCTTACAGGTAGAATGGTCAGATTCATAACCATCTTCAAGTACTTGAAGGGCTGTCATACAGAGGATGGTGCGGAGTTGTTTACTGCTGCCCCAGACCAGAACCAACGGGGTGAAATTAAATCAAAAGAGTTTTTGGCTAAGCATTAAGAAGAACTTCCTGACAGAGTGGTTCCCCAGTGGAACAGGCTTCCTTGGGAAGTGGTGGGCTCTCCTTCTTTGGAGGTTTTCAAACAGAGGCTAGATGGCCATCGGACAGCAATGCTGATTCTGTGACCTTAGGCAGATCATGAGAGGGAGGGCAGGAAGGGTTGCATCAATGCTTGGTTCTCGTGGCCCTTTCTTACACGCTCAGGGAAATGCCAAGCACCACTTTGGGGTCAGGAAACAATTTTCTCCAGACCAGTTTGGCCAGGGATCCTGGAGGGTTTTTTTGGGGGGGGCACCTTTTGACCGTAGAGAAGGGGTCACTGGGTTGTGGGGGGAGGCAGTCGTGAATTTTCTGCATTGTGCAGTGGGTTAGACCTGGTGGTCCCTTCCAACTCTATGATCCTATGATTCTATCTTTGCAAAGTCACTAAGAGTTGGGAGTGAGCTGCACCCACCCTGATTGGATTGCTTACTTTGGGGGCAGGACCTTGTTTTCATCTGTGATCTACAACCAAATGTCACATACTTTGTTCTGAGATACTTCCAGTGTGGCATAGCAGTTAGGTTGTCAGAACAGGATCTGGGAGACCCAGGTTCGAGTCACTGCTCTGTTATGGAATCTTGCTGGCTGACCTTGGGCCAGTCACACACTCTTAGCCTAGCCTATTTCACAAGGTTGTTGTGGGGATAAAATAGAGAAGAGCAGAACAATGCATGCCACATTGGATGTTTTTTGGGGAGAAAGATGGGGAATCAACGAAGTAAATAAAGTGTCAGTAATGAATGTTGAATAGTGGTTGCCACTATTTTCATTAAAAAAAGATTAGTTCATTGCAAGTAGATAAATAGGTACCACTTCAGTGGGAAGGTAACAGCGTTCCGTGCACCTTGGTGTTTAGTCATGCCGGCCATATGACCACGGAAACGTCTTCGGACAGCGCTGGCTCTTCGGCTTTGAAATGGAGATGAGCACCGCAACCCTAGAGTTGGATTCGACCGGCTTTCGAGCAAGGGAACCTTTACCTTTACTCTATTCACTATATAATCAGCAATTTGATTATTATTTAAAGGTCATTCTTACAATAAGACTGGCCTAACCTGTAGGGTTGTTGTAAGTTTTAAAACAGGATCGTGTGTGTGAAGCACTTTCAGCATCGATAGCACTGCACTAATGTGAAATAATAATAATAGCAAATTGTTTTGAAACAAGTATAGATTCTCTGCAAGTTAGAATGAATATGCACCTCTGTTTTGCTTTCCAACAGAGAAATAGGAAAACCTGGAAAACATTTTGTATGACATTAATGACCATACATACCTTTAAAAAAATACCACCAGTATGCACTGGGCTGCATTTATGATTAAAATGGAAAATACAGATGTGGCAGAGAGTACAGATGTGGGATGTTGTTTCATTATGTTGAAGGCTGCAATCCTAAAATTGCTAACCCCAGTGGGCCGCCTTGGAAGTAAATGGCAAGAGAATACACTTTGTCAAAACTGGGTTTGAACTTTTAAAACGAACTGTTAGATGCCCTGAGTAGATTTCTACAAACATCAAACAGATGCCCTGAGTAGATTTCTACAAACATGCATTCTGGAGTGGTCTTTCGTTTGGTCTGCTCCAGAAGTTCTACATGACCACTTCTTCTTGAGGGTTAGTGCTCTGAGTTTATTGGGCTTAGCCTATTTTCTTCTTTCAGCGCTGCTTCTATGTTCCATTTACATGGTGTTTAGATTACAGCAGACACGAACTTCCTCTGTCTCAGAGTCGGCCATGAATCAGGCTCCGAGCTGGGGCTGTTGGGTTGTCAGGGGAGCCTGACAAATTCCAGCTTTAAAATAACAAGTGTTTGACAGCTCAGTTTACAAAACAGCAGATTGCGGCTCCATGGTACAATGCGGCTACGTATGACACAAGCATGACAGGCTTAAGAGTTATTGAGTCTTTTTGCTTCTCGCTATAATTTCCCCTAAATAAATCTTGCCAGGACAGCAGCACCATTGTTTCCCACATGGGCCACCATTTCCTTGCCACAAATTGCCCTCTGTTTTCTGCCCCTGTGAAGCTGAAGGGCATGGCCATTGTAGCTTGACAATATTTCCTGTTGGGAGCGACAGAGTAATGTGCGGATAACACATAAGGAGAATGATTTTTTTCCAGAAGTGCTCCAGGGTTTTGTGTTTTGGTTTGTCCTATTTGGATTCATCAGCCCGAACACCCCCCTCAGCTTTTGAGGTGGCTAATGACATTTCTTTTAAAGAGTCATTGATAAAATACTAATCAAAATAGTTCTCAAATGATACATTAAAAAACCCAGTGTATCTATAATATAACAATCAACAGCATGAGGAGAATTTAGGTATCTAGATGTGAAACCTTAGAAGAAGATCATTTTAATGAGTAGATTCGAATGCTCTAAGGTTTGTTCTTCCCAATACTTTTCAGTTCTTTGAAATTTTGTGTCGGTGTCCCTAAAGGCACAAACCACAACCCCCCCACTGCGCTACAAATTATGTGTGACCGGGTCAGTGGTGGAGCACCTTATTTGAATGCATAAGGTCCAATTCCTGACTTCTCAATTTAAAAGGATCAGGTAGGAGGTGATGGTGAAAGACCTCTAGATGAGGCCCTGGAGAGCTGATGCCGGATCAGACAATATTCATCTTGATAGCCCGATGGTCTGACTCAGTAGAAGGCAACTGCATGTGTTCATGTTCATTCACGTGCCAGTTCCATACATATGATTAGTGGACACAAACAATACATTGGCATGCTGTGTGCTCTTGCACGTATCTCAGTGACTGTCCAACGATCAATAAATTAACTTGGGATGGGTAGGATGTTTGAAGGGAAGGCATGAAAAGGAAGTACTTCTTCACCCAAAGAGTGATTAACACTTGGAATTCACTGCCACAGGAAGTGGTGGTGGCTACAAGCATGGACGGCTTCAAGAGGGAATTAGATAAGCATATGGAGCAGAGGTCCATCAGTGGCTATTAGCCACATGGTATAGATAGGGGCTCTGGGGCAAGTGATGCTTTGTCTTCTTGGTGCTTGGGGGGGGTCAACAGTGGGAGGGCTTCTAATGTCCTGGCCCCACTGCTGGACCTCCTGATGGCACTGGTATTTCTGGCCACTGTGTGACACAGAGTGTTGGACTGGATGGGCCTTTGGCCTGATCCAACATTGGTGAGTCTTATGTGCTTATGAACATACCAGCTTCTATCCTGCCATTCCACTTAGCTAAATATGAAGTATTCCTCCAGCCCACGTTGGGGCTCAGTTCAGTGGTATGGTAGGATGGATACAAGCCACCTTCTTGAGGCATGTGGAATGTTCTACCCACTCTCCATCAGCCAAGTCCTGGGTAGTTTGAATGACTCTTAGCTGAGCATTTTTGCTGGTTTACAACGAATTTCTGAAAATTACACTGTGGAGAAATGCATTTTATTTTGCAGACTGGGCTTGACACAACCCCCACTTTCAATTTTTAAAGTCCCCCCCCTTTCCTTACAGAAGACATGCCAGAAGGGGGGAAGTAAATTGCTTCCAAGTATCATTCCAAGTATCAACCATAAATCTTTGGAAATGCTAATGGACATCCTGGCTGGAGACAAGCTCACGTCTTGACTGGAATCTGACGTGTAAAAGGGACATAGGGAGTTGAGGGGCTTGATTGTATCTTCCTGGAGATTTCAGGGAAGGGTGGGAAAGCATAAGAGATAAAATCCTTTGGCATAAAAGTAGAGGATTCATTTTGGCTGATCCTTTCTGGAGGAAGGGACTCTCACACTAGGGCTCCATCTGGTTGGTCGCCATTGCCACATGGAAGAGGCCAAGGGCTGACTGCGTAGAGAAATACTCTGAGGTAATGGGACACTTTTAAGAAACTGAATTTCTCAATTAAAGAGCCTGCCTTAGAATAAGATCAGCTATGGAATTCATAGAGTGAAGGATGGATCTTTGCACCTTTCTTTTATCAGTCCATTGATTTGCAGAAAGTATGTATGTGGAAATTTCATTTTTAACAAACCCTGTACTATTTTAAATGCTGTTCTCCACAACGCAGCGACCTCCACCTTTCAAACACTCTATTCAAAACTGGCACCGGGGAAGGAAGGCAGTTAGTTGTTAGACTACTAATTCCCCAAGCGTGTGCAAGAGTGGTAAGCCATCCCCATGGTACATAGTCACTGGGTAACAGGAGACGCAGGCACTAGGCTGAGCCTTAGAATAGGAACATGGTGGGGAAGATGGGAGCACTGGTGTGTTGGCAGGTAATTCCTGAAACAACCAATTGGTGGCAGTTTACCAAAGAAGAAATGAGAGAGGAAACCCCTCAAGGGTCAGGCAGGCCTGGAGAGCAGAACGTCAACAGGCAGGGACTTAGAATAGTTACTGAGCACCTAGACATCTTGGAGAGCCGATTGGAGCAGCCCTCGTGGGTCAGTGGGGCTGTTCCACCGCATATCCCGGTAACCCATCATTCAGACCTAATCTGGGAAGAAGGGTACTCAGGAAGAGCTGCTGTTTTGTTCTCATCAAAGTCCCACATGTATACTTTTAGGAGAGGGAGGAGTCATACACTGTGGTCACACACACTTTCAATGCACTTCACACCCGTCAACTCATTCACACAGTAAAATCCAGTAGTAAAGTGCCCTGAAAGTGAATTATTTAGTGTGTGTGACCGCAGCCATAGATGTCCTGTTTGATTCCTCTTGTACTAGCAATATAGAAGTTGTACCGTCTTATATGAAAAATCCTCCAGGAGAGGAACTATGAGTAAATCTTCCAGTGTGCTCTGGATAGAACTGAGAAGGTGCGACCCCCCTTTCTTAAAACATGTGGACAGCCCCTCCCCCTCTGTCTGATTCCCCCCCCCCCTGCTGTTTGTGCAAACAGATGTAAAATGAAATCTTTTCGCTTCTTAGAAAGCCCAAATTTAGAGCCACAAAAATTGGCTTCAGCTGCTTGGCTCAGTCCTAATTCGGGAATTAAATTTACCCAATATGCCAGTACTATTAGAAATATATCATATATATTGACCTTTTCTGGTGTTATGCTTGTCAGTGTTGTTCTTTTTTACTTTGGCGTTTGTTTGTTATCCAGGATGTACTTGGATACATTTCTCCTTTACCTCTTTTTATAGCAACAAGAGTGAAAAGGAAGAACAACTAGGAAAGAAAATTGAAATGTTTTGGATATGGGCATTTTAATGACATGTTATGATATTTTATTGTAAGTCGCTTGTGGCTGAAAAGCAGCCTAAAATTTTAAATCTAAAATAAAATATGAATGCCATAAAAAAGAAGGCAGGCAAAAAAGATACGGAGAATAAAGTGCGAGTGAGCATCTCTGAGAAACCTTGCATCTTTTGTCAATAACTTGAAAATTCAGCTGGGAAAAAATTTTAAATTTCAAATGCATCCTAAAATTTTAATTGGTAGAACAAATCAGATTTTTTTTTTTTAAAGTCTGATGTTGGAGTTTCAAGTTGGCCTATTCAATTGTGGGAGAAGCTTAACTATGCCTGGAGATTTTTTAAAAAATATGTCAACAATATCCCCCCCACCGGCTGATGCTTTTCCTTATATAAATGTTTCCCTCTTGTCTTTAGATTTGGTTCAACATGGCTGAACTTTAGAAATGCATCTTTTAGAAAGAGCTTACTCTTTGGAAAGAACCAAATGGGTAAATATGCATTGGCATGCTTACGGTTTCCCAAGTTGACAGTTTTATTAAACCCAACAACTCATGCATGGCCCTAGTATCGTTTCTGGCAAGGTTATTAACCTGTAATTGTAATATATATATATATATTTAGAAGGAGACATTATGGCATGAATTTGTCAGAGGTGAGAGCTATAAAATATCCCATTTTCTTCTTCATTACAGCTAGGAAGCAGCATATTACTCCAAAAAGAAACTGGACTGGCAGATGCATTAAGAACAAAGATGATACAATCAATAGGATGCCTGAGGACTCTTTCATATGCAACAGGAACCTGTGAAAAAGGAAGCCTTTGCAGAATTTACAAAAGAGGATGTGGAAGTGACTTGTACTTCCTGTTCCCCCACCCCCCGCAGTATACAAAAATGGAGCCTGCTGTTCGCTCTGTAAGTAGATGTGTAATACCTGGATCGCTGGTTATGAATATCACACAGTGACTGCCATTGTATGGCATATATGTAGCACCCATAATGCAACAGCACCAGTAATCAGAATTCTTGTACCTACCATGGAACGATGCCAGCTCAACTCTAATATTTGTGTTAGTTGGCTGCTGGCTGCTTGTTTGCATAGAAGCCACACTAGGCAGGACCAAGCATTGAGAATCTCTGCTGCATGTTTCTCAGTCATGATTAACATTTAATCCCACCACCAAAGGGCTCACGTGACACACGTGGCCTCCCCCCCACTTTTATCCCCACAGCCATCCTGTGAGTTGAGACAGTGAATGGCCCAAGGTCACCTGGTGCATTTTGTGGATAAGCAAGGATTTCAACCCCAGATGTCTTGTCACATTTCTAACACCACATTGGGTTTCATCACTTGGTCATCAAACAGAGGCCATTTCTAGCAGCCTCTGTGTGATGTTTGCAATGTGTGATGCCTCCTCGCCCAGGCCATTTCCACATCTGGAGCTCATACCCTTTCCTACATGGAGATACCCAATTGCTCCCTTAGGATGTTACAGCTAAAGCATGATGCAGTAATTGTTTCAATTTCTCTTTTGCTGCTTCCTCCATTGTGCAAAGAAACCATGAATGAGACCTCTGCATCTGTACAGATAGATAAGGAAGAAAGGGCATTTTGGTGGCTCGTCCACAAATATGAACCTCTCCTCTCCACCTAGAGTCTATTCTCCTCTAATATTCTTATAGCTCCAGTCAAGCACAAGGATTTTAAAATTCTTCTTTAAAAAACAATAATGCAGTATTTTACATTGCTGTAAATAGTTCTTCGTGTTGGTTTGTCACACAAGGAGGTAGTGTATCTGGCCCAGAGCTTTGCTTAGAACTAGCTTATGGGTGAATCAAGGGCACAATTTCAGGATGCATGAAGATTTGCAGCAGTTTTGCAGCTCTGTGATTCAGTAGGATAGACAGTTGCTATTTTTATCTTGAGGACATAGGAGGAGCTAAGCCTGAACTACAAACAGGAATAACATGTTTCATTGCTGATTGCAGCAGTAAGTGCTGAATCTTCAAGGTAATTTTTGAAAATACATGGTGCCTTATTAAGTCTCATCTCCAGTTGCATCTGTGCACCTATAGTGCAATAGTGTCATTACAGCTAGCTCTGGGTTGTGAAACCCCTGGAAATTTTGGAGGTAGAGCTTGGGGAGGGATGGGTTTAGGGAGGGGAGGGACCTCAGTGGCATATAATGACATAGACCCTACCTTCTAAAGCAGCCATTTGCTCCAGGGAAACTGATCTCTGTAGCCCACTAGTTGTAATTCCAGGAGATCTCCAGGCACCACCTGGAGATTGGCAGACATTGGACATAACTTTTCTGTTTGTGGAAGAGGAGGCAGCAATTTCTGGAAAAAAAACCCCATGCTCCGGCAGACTCCCCCTTTACCCTGTGAAGTTCTGCTGACTCAACATGAAGGGAATTTAGTGGGCTGAAGTTAGGATTGCCAATTCCAGGTTGGAACATTTCTGAAGATTTGGGGGTAGAGCCTGAGGGGGGCAGGATTTGGAGAGGGGAGGGACCTCAGCAGAGTATATAATGCTGCAGAGTGCAACCTCCAAGGCAGCCATTTGTTGGAAAAAATAGGCAAAAATATTTAGATATTCAGAGATTGCAATAGATCTTTGCTTCACTGGAGAGGAGGCATCTCTTTCTGTGTGAAAATATTTCTAAGGGAAGGATACACAGGGAAACCTACAAAATAACAGAGACACCGAAGACTACATGTTTACACTTTGACCACACAGTCTACAACAACTGTAATGGAGATTCTTCTTCTTCTTGACCCCTAGAAGGAAGTCACCTGAATGCATTAACCAATGATTGTGAATAAATACACTTAGATTTCGTGGGCTTTGTTATCATTGGCTCTGAGCCAGGTTTCCCTTCCAGGTCAGTCTAAACAATAGCACACAAGGTAAAGCAGATTAACCCTATAATGACTGAATTAGACCTTGCAACACACACATATTTCCAGCACCATTTTCTCCAGGGGAACTGCTTTCTGTAGTCTGAAGATCAGTAGTAGTTCTAGGAGATATCCAAGCCCCAAATGACAGTTGGTAACCCTAGGTACCATAGGAAGTGGAAATGGTGAAATCCATGAAGCCCACCGATGGTTGGATTCATGCCTCTGTGTGTGTGTGTGTGTGAAGGAAAACGAGAGGGAGAGGGAGGGAGAGGAAGATGTGTAGCTTTAACAGTCCCATTTTGAATATAGTTAGGACGAATTTGCAAAAATGCAGAAACTATTTTATGGGCATTTGACAGGGGATACATTTTGAATACTCCATTATAACCGCAGCCCTAGGTATGAAGGCATCAGTTCACTCTTTCCCGGAATGCGTGTACCTGAAATGTTGCTTCCCACCCTAAGGAGGGAAAGGAAAGATGCAGATTAGAAATTAAACGCATGCATAAGTGAATAAGCAACTTTAAAGCCACTGGGGAGGAGAGAAGGCAGGCACCGAAGCTGTGTAAAACACAAATTTTAAAAACAACATTCCCATCAAGAAACCAAGGGAGCAAGAAACTCTATGGAATTAATCGAGCCCAAGATTATTCACAGGAGTTAGAAGAGAGGTGACTGAACTGGGCCCCAGCTCTTTCCCAGGCTGCTGCTTCTCCTCTGCTGTTTGCCGCATGATGTCCATGAAAAACTTTCCTTAAACCTTCTGGAACGGTTACGATTAAATCACCAGAGACGGACCGGCACACACATAGAATATCTGGGGTCTCTGCCAACAGCATTCTTTTCTGGTTTCTGGTATCTCAATTTGCGTTTTTTAGAATTTCTCTTAATTGGCAATATGCAATTTAAAAGATTTACAACTAGGAAGAATGGACAAAAAGAATAAGCCAGCGTCCAACCTGACAGCAAGCATTTTGTCATATGGTGAAGTTTTTTTTTTTTAAACCCAGTGAAATTAAGGTACTTCCAGAAAGGCACCTCTTTAATCAGACATGATATATATTTTTAAATCCCCATACCAGCTATTCGAGTTTAAATAGTATCAATGAAGGTTTGATCTACAGAATAAACCATCATAATATAGGGTAATACAGCTAGCCAACTTTTTCATTCCATGTCACCCAGCTTCCTTCCAAATCTGAGCCCCTGTTGCACATGACTTTTGTCCATGCATGACCTTTGTCATGGTCAAAGGGTGCCTCTCCTGTATTCTCCTGTATTCCCTTCTTCGTTATTCATCAGTATAAAAATTAGTTTGATCCAACCCACAGGGTACAGGGCACCTCTTCTGCAATCTGTGGGACCAATGGTCTGAGTCGTAATAAAGCTGCTTCTTACACTCACAGTTATTATCCAAGAGGTATTGTTACTATTCTTGTCTCACTTCCATGAACAGTGAGAATTCCCTGTTTATTCGTTACTGGGTTTTCTTTCCTTTGAAGAAGAGGGCACTGGACACTTATGGTGTCTGTAGTTTTTGCTTTCTTCACAAATATACGAAGAGCATTGTGGAGGCACACACAGTCCTATAAGTGGACAGCACAGCTGTTGTACCTGCACTAGGTCTCCAAGGAAAGCTACTATATGTCAAGACAACTTCAGTTCACCAGATTCACGGCACTCTCAGGGTTCCTCTTTTGGTTCTCTCCAGATTCAGACTGCAAACTGGTTCATTTAGCTGGAAGGGCATCATGTTCTTCAAGCATCAGAATGTATCGTATTGCAAATGGTGAAGAGAGATTACTAGCTATCAAGCATCATTGATGAAGCACTGGCCAGTCATCCTAGACTACAAGTAAACCATCATCCTAATGAAAGATGGTAAGAAGAAAAAGAGAAGAAGAGATTAGATTTGTACTCTGCCCTTCACTACCCAAAGGAGTCTCAGAGCCAACAGACACCCTGTGAGGTAGGTGGGGCTGAGAGAGCCCTTTCAAGGACTGTTTGCGAGAGAACAGCTCCAAAAGAACTTGTAACTGACCCAAGGTCACACCAGCAGCTGCATGTGGAGGAGTGGGGACCAATGCTCCCTCTAAGCTGTGGAGTCTTGTGAGCAAAAATTCTACTTTATGAGCTACTGGCATTAAAGTTGTGAGTGAGCGCTTTGGTTACTGCATAAATTAGTTTGCTCTGGAGCCATCCTTCCTGAGCCAAGAGAAAAATGTGTGAGCTGGAGGCTAAAAAACTGTCAGCTAGCTCTCGCTAACTCAGTCCATTGGTTCCCCCAGTGGAGGGACTAGAATCCTAGTCCCCATTGTTGTCCTGGACTGAAGCTCAGGCGTGTGCGCTGGACTCCGGTGGCGGTCAGTGGACACTACAGATTCAAACCCGGTTCTCCCAGATCAGAGTCCACACTCCTAACCACTACAGAAAACTGGTGTTATAGTATCTATAACACCAACAAATGAGCATTATCTTGCAGTGATCTTTCAGAGGTAATTGGAAAGGGACTTCAAGTCTATGAGAGATTGGAGTGTCTCTTGTTCACCTTTGGTATCAACATCCCTTTTATCTTGGGATGCTAATTATGAATGTCCTCCATGGACAAACTTTTTTTTTTGCTGAGAGTTCTAAATTACCACTTAATGTTTCCTGCAATGGTGATTGCGAATGGTATTGTGGGTGGGGAGGGAACTGCAATGCTATGATGATGACTAGTTTGCTGCACTGCAGACGGAACACTCTGGGTGCGGTCAGACGGCATGCTGAGAGCGGGTTAAACTCTCTGGTTCTAACCGGATTATATTTGATCTGGATAATCATGATCACACTTACCTCCCTTATCCCGCCTCACAGCACAGTCACATCGCTCCCCGGCGTCTACACTACTGATGTGCGGGAGCGTGCATCAGTGGGTTTTTTATTTTTTTCTCAGTTTGTGCATGCGCATAGGTGACCCTCCGTAAAATGGGTGGGCGAAACTATCATGGCGCATGTGCAGAACCACCAGAGTGACTCAATCCAACCCCTCCAACAAAAGACTTCCCTTTAAAAGTTTGATCCAAAAATGACCTCCGTGAGATCCCAAACTCATCTAAACTCTAAAACAAGTGACCGTTTAAATGTTGGTTTTCTAAACGCGGTGGCAGAGCTCCACCTATGTGCACACTGCCAATGCATTAAAAAATGGCAGGTGAAAAGCGGAAGCCTTGGGCAGCTTTCGAGCAGGGAGGGGGTTTAAACCAGAAGTGGCTTGACACTGGAGGAGCAATCGCACAGGGGAAAAATGTGGCTTTAAACTGGAGAGCTGAGAAAACACCACTTTGGGACCTAGTAACAAAATACTCTGGGTTAAAGCAGTTTTGAGCCGGAAACCAATGGCTGGGGACGGGAGGCAGATGTTGACTGTGTGATCGTGCATATAAAATCCGTTTCTAAAGCTTGACGACACCAGATAAAACGGCGTGTCTGAATGCATCTTCTGTATTAAAAAATAACTCAAATCAATTTCAGCTAAAAATAAGAAAGGACAGTTGAGTGTGATATGAGATTAAAGTGATCCTGTGCAGAACATAGGCAATTGACTACAGCGCAGTGAGCCTCTTCTGCCCAATCTGCTGAATGCCACAGTTGCAAAAAGTAGGACATCAGTTCAAAATATATCTTGTTAATTACTAACGGAATAAGAGTTTTAGGGTAAGCGTGACCAATTAATAATAAAAACAAGTATTATGAGTAATGAAAACTCATATTATTAATTCATTATTCACAAATGTTATAACCATCACTAATCAGTTCTGGAATCCTAATTGTGCACTTACTTGGAAATGTGTACTATTGAAATAAATGAGACCAAAGATGGATTTTGATGACCGTTTCACTACACTTTTGTAGATGATATTTGGTTAAATCCATTTAGCAAGATGCTACAGACAACCAATCTCTTCTGAATACAGAGAACATATCTTGGACTAGTTTGATTGGACTGGATCCTATTAGTTTCCACTTGATCAAGAAACCAAGGATTTCCACTTGATTTCACCTGATTCTCCTTCTCTATACAGCCCCATCCTAGATGACCCTTTTCATGAGAGGTCCCCATGCCTCTAGCATAGTCTTTAGTGGGCAAAAAGCAGTCCCTTTCTCCTGTTTTTCCTAGTAGAAAATTTCAACTTCTTAGTTGTATGGACCCTTTCTTTAAATTAAGTGAGTTTAGGATTGTGAAGCAGAACTGTATTTTGAAAAGCTTATCTGTGGATATATATAAAACCAGTTCATGAAGCATTGTCTTTAGAAAGCTCTGTGCAAAAACTGAAGTATGTTAAAAAAAGCAACAACCCTGACTTCCCTTGAGGAATTCTTTGCCTATCTTCCTCTGTTTTCCTTCCATAAATATTATCAGTCACACACACACAAAAATAGTCTGCAGTAGTGAAGCCTTGGAAAGAAGTTCTGATTATAATTGGGCATGGAAAGCATACACAGTTAATAAGTGATTTGAGTTTTGTACAGTCTGTCCAAAAACCACAACTTGGACTGCTTCTGACTCAGGGTCAAACAGGATGAGATGCTGGGAGTTCCATCTCCGAAAGATCCCCCCCCCTTTGTAAGCAACAGTTATTCGAGGATGTGATTTAGCTAAGGGTTGCTGTGTTAGAAGAAGAGAGAGGGTTTAACCAGTCTTTCCCCCATGCTGTTTGAGTGGGGCTGTGGCTTAGTGGTAGAGAATCCAGGTGGGGCTGTGGCTTAGTGGTAGAGAATCTACTTGGCATGCAGAAGGTCCCTGGTTCAGCACACAGCATCTCCAGCTAAAAGGATTATGTAGTAGATTATGTAGAAGGACCTCTGCCAGAGCCCCTAGAGAGCTTTTGCCCACCAGAGAAGACAATAGTGACCTTGATAGACCAATGGTCTGATTCATTATAATGCAACTTCATGCACTTTCCAACCTGAAATGGTCCTGTGGTTCCCCAGATCTATCCTTCTCTTATTCACCTCAGCAATTTCTCCTTAAATTTCTCACAGACCCAACAGATCCTGTGAATCTACTACAGATTCCTCTTCCACTCAGGGAAGACTTCGTCCTGGAAGAGGATTCCACCACTAGCCGGCTGAATACATAGGGTTTCAGATGGTCCCTTTGCCTCTTAATTCTGTGATCAGCAGCACCCTCCCTAAATCTTGTTCCTCATGAACCAACAAATAAGTTCAATTTAGGGTGTGATTCCAAATGCCTAGCCCCAGTACCTTTAGATCCGGTATGCAGAACTGCCCAGTCCGGGTATTCTTGGAAACAGATTGCACAGACGTTAAAGTCATATGGGAAGCTGACTGCTCTGTTTTTCACATTTTCTGAATGCCATAATCCATTCGTATTCTAAATTGGGAAGGGTTGTTAGTTCAATCTGATAAAGAGGCTTTGTGGGAATTATTCACCACTTCCATGTTTAAGAGTTATGAGTGTTCTTTTCAGACTCACTTAATGCCCAAAGGAAGGGGGAAAGGGTCCATTTCATATGGGATTGTACTTCACTTGTGAATAACTGCAAACTCCATAGCTTCTGGCACACTTACTTATGACAGGAGCTTGTTTTGAAAAATTCATTTTTAGTGTTTAGTTTGAAAGATTTAAGAATTAAGAGAAATGGAAAACATTCTGACTTACCTAGGTCTTAATCTAGCAGTCACACACCTGGAGACGCTCAAATAGTTTCTTGAGAAGAGGTGAAAAGTTTGGGTTGTTCCTGTAAAAATCTTTTAATTCACCCTAAAGCATTTATGTGCAGTCCCATTACTAAATTTACTCACTCTCTTACTAACGTTGGTTGTGTGTTTGCCAAACCAGAGCTTTCAGATGTCCTATGTACCATTTATACAAACAATAATAAAACACAGATTTGAAGTAGCCATGTTGGCTCATTTAAAAAACTGCAGCAGTATCATCCCTTTTCGTTAGTACCAACCAAATTATTGCAAGGTAATAAGCAAAATTTCAAATGCCTCAGAACTCTTCATCAAGGTTGGATGTTTAATATTAAAAAAAAGAAGAGGGAAAGGGAGGAGAGAAAGGTTGCTTCAGGACAAAAAGAAAGAACCCAAGGTCGTAACTTATAGCCTTCTTGAAATAGAAGCCAAAAGGTGCAAAACAAAGTAAAAATCTTGGCCAAGAATGAGGGCATAAAACATTGCCCCACTCTGATTTAGCTTTATGATGTCATGTAGCGAAATCTTATTGGTCACATGTCACTACCCTGGCTAGCTGTGTGATCTCTCTCTCTCTTTATCTAGTTTTAGTAATTTCGATCCCATTCATTTTCTCTGTCAAAACCAAACCAAACCAATAACTACATCTAAAATTTGCATTGAACATAATCTAACTAGTACAGTTGCCAGAAAATTAGCGCATAGAACACCAGCTGAACATCTGTGGGGAGGGTATTCCATGATGGAGGATCCACTACAGGAGGACCATGTGACCCACCGAATTTCAGACAATGGTGGCACCCAGAGCAGGGTTTCAGATGATGACTTCAGTTAACTGGCAAGGGCAGTGCTCCTTTAAATGCTCTAGATACAACAAGCACTTTGAATGAAGCCCAAAAACTAACCAGTAGCCAACACAACTCCTTTAACACAGGTGAAATACGTGTCCAATAATTCATCCAAGATTTCACTGCTACGTTTTAAACTTGCCAAAGCTTCTGAATTGTCCTTAAAGGCAGTCCAACAGAGAGCTGGATTACATAGCCAGCAACAATGCATTTAAAGAAAAATGGCACCAAGGTAGCTGCCAAGAGTGATATTGAACAGGATAAGATCAGTAGGAAAAATGAGAGGGAAATATTTCAACAATCCTGACACACTGGGGTAGCTATTTTTCTACTCGAATACAGAGTGCCAAGGATACAGTCTTTAACAGGCCAATTATACAGTTTAAATTAATTTCCTAGTGATTTCTGTCAACAATATAGCTATTGAAGAACTAATATTGGTACAAGCAACCTGCCTAAATGTATAGGGACAGGATGGGTTTGTAGGAGATGCAGTTCCCTGATTCTCAGATGCATGTGCGTTACTTGATAGCTCCAACCTTGGCTCTAGTTAATACCTTACCTCCGCTTTATGTCTTCAGTGCAGATGGTGCACTGTTTGAGCTCATACCTCAATACAAATGAATGGAAGACCTGCTTGGAAATGCGTGATACTAGAACTCAGACAACAGTGGATTCTGAAGGGACAAAAAAAACCCCATACTTATTGTCCCGCCACGGGCTCCTCCACGGCCTCACAGGCCGCTGCGGTGGGACTGGCGTGACCCGCGCTGGGCTCTCGATGAGCCCCAGATGACGCAGCTCCAGGGGTGGAGGGCTCAGAGGGTGACAGAGGTGGCAGCTACGGGGCCATGGGAGGACAGCCCGAAGGCCTGGGAGACCTCAACCCCCTCCTCCAGCCACAACAGAGAGCCCGAGGGAGGAGGGGTCCAGAAGAGACGGGGCCAGGGAAAGGGTCCACCGCGGACTCCCTCCCACAGCAGCCAACGAAAGTGGGACGGGTACGCTCTAGAGGGAGGGACAAGTGGAGAGTTCCAGCCTTACCCATCAGCAAGTGTAGGGAGACGCCGAGACAGCTGGCATCAGGCCCCTCATTCTCACAGGAAGTGGGCACTCCCCTGCACGCCCACGCTCAGGACAGGCAACACGGGGAGATGGAGGGAGGTGGGATGCAAGGGAGAATACACCATAGAAATGAGAGAAATGGTGATGGGCACAGGGAAGAGGCAATAGGATCCAGGAGAACAGAAAGGGGTGTGTCACTAACAGGGGGAAAGAGGGATATAAGGAGGGAAGCGGAGCAGTACCGGGGAGGATTTCGGAGGCAGCTAGTGTGACGGTCTAGAGAGAAGGGAGTGTGGCTGTAAACCTGAGGAAGGTGATTCGGGGAGTGGCGCAACTCCCCCTTCCTTCTGAATCTGAGGTACTTGCTTCCCTCCTACATCCTCCGTCATCACGGCAAGCGGGTTCACATGGCCTGGGGGCATCCCAGAGCCTGACACTTATATATATGCAACAAGCAATTAAATGGTGGAACTCATGGCCAATGGACAGAGTGATGGCCAGAAGCACAGATGTCTTTAAAAGGTGATTAGACAAATTTATATAAGACAGATCCATCAATGGGTACTAGCTAAAATGCCACATTCAGAGGAAGTCTGAATACCAGTGCTAGGAACCTACATCTGGGGAGTGCCTTGCCCTCTGTGCAGTGTTCACTGGCCTTCCAGGGAAATTTGTTATTTTTTCCCCCCTTTCCTTTTCAACGGAACTCCTTTTTGGTCCTACATTGATTAACTATTTGTATTATTATTGCAGTATGGAGCCTAAGTGTACTATCTGTGCTCGACCACTAAAGAAGGCCAGTTAGGCCAAACACGTCAGGTTACATTAGGTTTCAATTCTGAACATTGAACGATTTTATCTTGTATCGAGGCTATAGATGGGCCCATAACTGTTTTAAATTATCTTGTAATAAAGACATGTTTGGTGTAGTGGTTAAGTGCTCGGACTCTAATCTGGGAGAACCGGGTTTGATTCCCCCCTCCTCCACTTGCACCTGGCTGGATGACCTTGGGCAAGCCATAACTCTGGCACAGCTGTTCTTGAAAAAGAGCAGTTTCTGTCAAGAGTTCTCTCAGCCCCACCTACCTCACAGGGTGTTTGTTGTGGGGAGGGGAAGGGAAAGGAGTTTGTAAGCCGTTCTGAGACACCTTTGGGTAGTGAAGGGCGGGGTATAAATCTAATCTCTTCTTCTTCTTCTTAAAATTTTGTACTATTTATATATTTCTGTTTCACGTTTATTATTTTTAGGAATTGGACCTCAGACTTGTATTCATTTAACCTTCCTGGTTCTTAATTCAATTTTTTGGGGTAAAGTTTTTTGTTCCCCTTCTTTTCTTTCTTTCTTTTTTGCTCTCACTTCATTGTACATGTTTCACTCAGTGCATGCTAGAGGGCACAGTGCACAGTGCGATCCTATGCAAAGTGACTCCAGTCTCTGTCCATTGAAATCAATGTGTGTGGACTGCAATAACTCTGCATAGGATTGCACAGCAAGTATCTCAGAAAAGAACTGGCTTAGGGGAAATCCTCCACCCCCAAATAAATAAATAGCTAATGGTAGTTTATGCATTTAGCAGCTACAAAAGGGAGTTGCCAAATATACACCAGTTAGAGAGCCCCAGCCACCTTCTGCTTCTTAAGCGTACTTCCTTGATATGTGTTTCCAGTCACTCTTTTGTGACATTCTACTTTTATATTTTTAGAGGTATAGTTGGGGGAGGGGGGATGCAGTGCACAAAGCATCCCAAAATATATGAATGGATAAATCTGGAATGTCAGAGCAGGGCAAGAGGAATGCAAGGAAACCCTATTTGCTGTTGCAGTATTGAAAAGACTGAGGCAGAGCAGTTGATAAGATGAGGGGCAGTTGGGAGTTCCATCCGGTGTGGGATAGCTCTGTGCCGCTACTCAGACTTTTCCACTCTGCAACAGTTGGATTAGAGACACTTTCCAGTGCCAAGACTGCTGGTAACAGCTGGAGTCAACCCCCCTCCCTTTTTCCATCAGACTGATCAGTGTTAAATTCCCAAATGTACTTTGGGTTATTTTTTTCAAAAGAAGTTCTCATTTTTCCAAGCTAAAGAACACTCAATTTATTTGAGTCATCTTTACAAAACATATGGGTTATTTGATTCCACTCTGAATTTACAACTTCAGGAAAATGAAGCTCAGACAATAGACTGCAACCTTCCCTTGCTTGTACACTCATCAGAATTTGGAACAACAAAACTTAGATATTTGAGACAGGGTCAAGCTCTCAAGAAAAATCCCATTATTATAAAAGGGGAAAGTGTTTAACATTTCAATTATCAGCTTGATATCTGATCTTGCCTGTTGGTGCATCCAGGTTTTGGGGGACATTGGGCAACTACTACTACTACTACTACCACTACTACTTCTCCTCCTCCTCTATCTATGACCCTCTCATTAAATGAGCATCCACCAATCTTCTTTGCCCATCTTTCCCTTCCTTCAGAGATAAATAGCACTGAAGTTGCTATTGATGGAAAGTGCCATCAAGTCGCAGCCAACTTATGGCAACCCCTCATGGGGTTTTCAAGGCAAGAGATGTTCAGAGGTATGTACCAACCCTGGACTTCCTTGGTGGTCTCCCATCCAAGTACTAACCAGGGCTGACCATGCTTCGATTCCAATGTCTGAAAAAATTTGGCTAGCCTAGACCATCCATGTCAGGGTGACGTTGCTGTCATTGTTTTGTTTGCCTCCAATTAGTTTTTTTCCATCCAAGTACTAACCAGGGCTGACCATGCTTCGATTCCAATGTCTGAAAAAATTTGGCTAGCCTAGACCATCCATGTCAGGGTGACGTTGCTGTCATTGTTTTGTTTGCCTCCAATTAGTTTTTTTTAAGTATTATTTCCTGCAAACCTAGAACACAACAACATAAGAGAAGCCAATGTTGGATCAGGCCAATGGCCCATCCAGTCCAACACTCTGTCACACAGTGGCAAAAAATACCAGGTGCCATCAGGAGGTCCATCAGTGGGGCCAGGACCCTAGAAGCCCTCCCACTGTTGCCTCCCCCAAGCAATGCTCCCTCTAAGCTGTGGAGTCTTATGAGCAAAAATTCTGCTTTGTGAGCTACTGGCATTAAATTTGTGAGCGAGTGATTTGGCTACTGCATAAATTAGTTTGCTCTGGAGTCATCCTTCTTGAGCTAAGACAAAAATGTGTGACCCGGAGGCTAAAATACTGTGAGCTTTTTGTTGTTGTTGTTCAGTCGCACAGTCGAGTCCGATTCTTCGTGACCCCATGGACCAGATCATGCCAGGCCTTCCTGTCTTCTGCCATCCTCTGA
>NW_015176458.1:1636224-1645910 GCF_001447785.1 Gekko japonicus | reverse complement strand
TTTCTTCATAGGGAAAGTGTTCCAACCCTTTTATCATTCGAGTTGCCCTTTTCTGCACTTTTTCCAATGCTATAATATCTTTTTTGAGGTGTGGTGACAAGAACTGTACACAGTATTCCAAATGAGGTCACACCATTAATTTATACAGGGGCATTATGATACTGGCTGATTTGTTTTCAATTCCCTTCCTAATAATCCCCAGCATAGCGTTGGCCTTTTTTATTGCAGTTGCACACTGTCTTGACATTTTCAGTGAGTTATCTACTATGACTCCAAGATCTCTCTCTTGGTCAGTCTCTGCCAGTTTGGACCCCATCAATGTGTATTAATAGTTAGGATTTTTGGCCCCAATGTGCATCACTTTGCACTTGGCCAGATTGAACTCCATTTGCCATGTTGTCACCCACTCGCCCATCCTCAAAAGATCCCTTTGGAGTGCCTCACAATCCCCCCTGGTTTTCACCACCCTGAACAATTTCATGTCATCCGCAAATTTAGCCACTTCACTGCTTACTCCCAACTCCAAATCATTAATGAACAAGTCTAAAAGCATCGGACCCAGTACAGATCCATGCAGTACCCCACTGCTCACCACCCTCCATCTGTGCTATATGGCTGGTCCAAAATGGTAGCTGCTGCATGGAGTTACTTGTCTACACTGGGGCCAGTCCTTGGCTGTTAAGTACAGAATTGCGACCTTTGCACAAAATTAAAATGAAAAGCACTAGCACTATGAAAACCAATTTCGCCCTTCGGGGAGGGCGGGATTTAAATCCAAAAATAAATAAATAAAAATTTCCCAGCAGTTTCTACAGGACAATACTTTAAAAAACCCTTTTCTTTTGATCACCCCAAATGAATCTGCAAGCATGTATATCAAAAAGTGGGAGCAAACATTTTCCACACCAGAAACAACAGAGACATATTAAATAAATCTTGGCCATTGACTTCTCATCCACATGCCCAATGGCTAACCCTGTTTTAAGGATCGAGTTGCTGCAGTGAAAAGATGACCGTCTGTCCTGCAGCTAATTCTAGATCCTGCCCCAGGCAAATGGGCCAAAAACCATTGGCTGTATCCTTTCCTCAATGAGACTGCACAGTCACACCCAACACTGCTTCCATGTCGAGCACCTACAAAAGAATTAAAATAAAAAAGGAGTGCAATTTAAATATCACAGCTTTACAAAAACAATGGGAAAGGCTAAGGGATCAAAAGGTGGTAAGAATCCCTCCAAACCAATGCCTAGAGCAATGCAAGAAAGCCAACATTCTTTGGAGAAAAACTCTCCCCCTCCTGTTGGAAATGGAAGAAGCAGAAGCTCGGGCAAGTAAAAGGAAAAGAGAAGACTCTTTAACTAAAAAGCATTTACAGGAGATGCTTACAGACCTCAAACAAGACTTAAAAGAAGAGATAAGAAACAGCATTACTCCTATTATTAATAAGTTGGATGAAGTTAACAAAAAGTTACTGGATGTACATGCGAAGGCAGAGACAGCGGTTGATGGCATGCAAAAGAACTCTAAAGAACGGACTTGATGTCGTCCATGGCAGCGCTGGTACTCTCCCAATATGTAACGGCCCCCACTCACCAAACTAGTCACATGCTTCATTTGATCTTCGCGGTGGGGGTTACAGTGGCCCGGATTACTGCTACGGCAGTTCCATGGTCAGAACACCATGCCCTGAGGGCCCGAGTGAATGTGCCACCCCTACCCTGTTTGGGTGGCGAGCGTATTTTAGCTTGCCCGCGGAGCCAAATGGACCCAGTGCAACTTCAGATGGCTCTGCGGGACCCCATGCCCTCTGGCAGCTCATTAGATGAGCTACTCTAGGACTGGCAAAACTGACTCTCAACAGCCATCGACGACATCGCTCCCAGACACCCTCTGTGCCTGCGCACTAGGCTGGCTCCTTGGTATACCCAGGAGCTGAGGCTGATGAAGCAAAGGCTTAGACGGTTAGAGAGACAGTGGTGGCGTGCTCGTGACAAAGCAACAAGAGCTTATGAAATCCTATGAGGTGTTTTCATCAGAAACTTAGCTCAGGAATAATACCCTGAGATCGAAGTGTTTTGTTTATGCACAGAAGTGGTTCATTATTTCAAACAACAATTGCACATGTTGGGTTAAAAGGACTCCGCTTTATATCATTAACTTTTAGTTTACTGTACATAGAGAGTGTAATGATCTTATCCTGAGGATCTAGGTGCATTTTTTCCCATTTGGAAATAGGAACAATGGCCATTTTAGGCATTAGGTAGGAGTACACTTGATTTTGCCATCAAGAGTATACACTGGGGGGGGCGCGGAGCGACAGCAGGACTGCGCAGTCGCACCCAACACTGCCTCCTCGTAGAGCTCCTACAAAAGAATTAAAATTTTTTAAAGACTGCAATTTAAATATCACAGCTTTACCAAAACAATGGGGAAGGCTAAGGGATCAAAAGGTGGTAAGAACCCCTCCAATTGGATGAAGTTAACAAAATGTTACTGGATGTACATGTGAAGGCGGAGCCAGCGGTTGCCAGCATGCAAAAGAACTCTAAAGAAATAGCTGGTTTGAAAACATTTGAAGGATGGGCAAAAAGCAAGCTAATGTTGTTAGAAATCAAATCACGGGAAACCAAAGTAAAATTTCATGGAATTTCTCTGAACTTTGATTTAAACAAGGACCTTACTGTTGCTTTAAATGAGTGGTTAGAGGGAATTATACAGCTTCTGGGGCCAGTGGTAAACAATGTTTTCCATTTAAATCCTCCCCAAACGGGCTTGCCAGCACTGATACCTGATATCGTGGCAGAACTTAAGGATACACAGACTAAGCGGAACCTTTTGGAAATTGCCAGGAAGAACAGAGGTCTTGAAGCTTGAGGACACTTACTTTGGTCCAGCTGTATCCAGATATTCCTTTTGAAATACTAAATGCCTGGAAAAATATGCATCCAATTGCACGAAAGCTTGCAGAGAAGAACTACAGGTACCGTTGGCTTCCACTCGGATATATATCGATTACACACCGAGGACACATATACACAGCCCATGATCTAAGTTCTGGTGAAGAGCTTCTGAAGGTGCTGGAATCAGATTCGGGATAGGAAACCAAGAACTGGTAACCAGAAGAAGAGGAACATACCACAAGACTGTAAAGAATTACATTGGAGGAGATTGCAGCTATAGTGTTACTTTTTCTTTCTTTCTTTTACCCTCTATCTTTTCCCCAAATAAAGCAGTCTGGAATATAAAGTGTAGAGGATCACGCAGGAAAGGCCGATGGGATTCCCCCCCACACACCTCCCCAATGGGTTCTTTGGAACCGCTCCGGAGTCCCAGTGGGAGGGAACGCCGATTAGAAGAGCTCCAGTTTAAGAAGAAGAATATAATTATAGTAAAGATTTTAAGAGAGTAGAGTAATGAAACGGAGTAATATATTTCTTTTCTTTCTTTCTATTTTACTTTATAGTAATTCATCCTATAATATAAATTTTGAAATGAAATATATACAGAACATATGGTTATAAATATAAGGAGACTTAACAAAACATTGCTCAAAAAGATATAAGGAAAATTATGGGAAATAGAGTTTATACTTGCGTTTGTACTGGAGTAATTTTGAGAGGCAGAAATATTTATTTAGGCGTGCCAAGTTCTATTAGATTTAATCAATGACTATAATTTACAAATGAAGTAGAAGCAGAATAGAGTTGGCAACTTGTAGTAGATTACTATTAAAGAATGTTAATTCTATTTCTCGTAGTAAAAAAGCTTGTAATTAATTTGTAAGATTTTGAAATTAATAAAATTTAATTTGAAAAAAAATCTTTACACTAACTTGGGTTTGGAATGCAAACATTTGCTCTGGGCTGCTGGAGGGGGCAGATTTTGGTGCTGGTATAAGGGCACAATTGGTACCCTTGTGACGGCTGGGGACCCTGTAGTACTGGATACTAAAAGCAGCTGCCCCTATCTAGAAAATGATAGGATGAAGTTGTAAATATGGCTAGGAAATCTAACTACTAACATGATTTAGCGTATGTACAGGGAATTCCCTATTTTATGTGGCTGGGGCTTCAGGGACTAACTTGCAGAGGGCTAGCAGTGCTGTCCTAAGCAGAGTTACACCCTTCTAAGCCCAGGGACGTCAATGGTCTTAGAAGGATTAATTCTGTTTAGGATGGCACAGTAGAGTTCACCCATTCAGATACTGTATAAAGTCTTTATGGCACCTATGTATTTACAACCCAGAAGGAAACTTTTGGGTCTTTTAGCAGTTGGCATTGTGGGAGCAGGAGTGACTTCTTTGCAGTATTTATATGCTTCCCTTTTTGAACACGTGAAACTGCCTTATACTGAATCAGACCACTGGTCCATCAAGGACAATGTTGTTGACTCAGACTGGCAGCAGCATTCCAAGGTGACAGAGGTCTTCCACATCACCAGCGTTCTGATCTTTTTAACTGGAGGTGCCAGGGATTGAATTTAGGACCTTTTGCGTGCCAAGCAGATACTCTAGCACTGAGCCGTGGCTCCTCTCCTTTTTCCTGACAAACTCACGATACAAGGCAAATAACTTATAATAATATGTTAAAACGCTATTTAGTCAAAGTGATACCAAAAACCAAACATTTAAACAATAAAGATGGAGAGCATTTAAACTATATTTGAAGACATCAGTCTAAAAGCAACTCATGCACAGCTTTGTCCCAACTCAGATGGCCACAAACTTTTTTTTTATATAATTCTGTTTTATGGCCTTGTTCTATGGTCTATGTTCTATGGTCACAAAGAGTTGGACTCAACTGTGTGACTGAACAACAACAACAACATGGCCTTGCTGAACAACCAGGAGGGGAGCAGCTCCTCTGACCTCTTCCAGGAGATTGTTTGAAAAAGCCCAAGTCCAGGCTTTTGCAGAACACACCTTAGTCAAAGAAGGAGCAGACAATAAACCATGATGACAAGAAGCAACTCAAAACTGCCCGAGTAGGGGCACCAACTCCAGTTTTGGAAGCTCTGGGAGATTTTGGGTGGAGCCTGGGGAGGATGGGGTTTGAGGAGGGACATTGGCAGGGTATAATGCCACTTTCTAAAGCTGTTGTTTCCTCCTGAAGAAAAAGAAGAAGGAGAAGAACAGATTGGATTTATACCCCCCCTTCACTTGGAGCCTCAGAGCAGCTTACAAACACTTTCCCCTTCTCCTCCCCACAACAGACACCCTGTGAGATAGGTGTTAATATATAACTGCAAATTATAAAATTGGTCGAGGGAATCTTTATATATGTGTAACTGATTAACATTGGTCATAATTGAGCTTGTTTTTCTATACATTTACAAAACTATAGCCCATATTAAAAATATTCAAGGGAAGATTAATTTTAAGTGTTTTAGAAAGTGTTATAACAGATTATATAAATTATAAAAGAATAAACTGTATAAACATTTGGTCTAGAGAACACTTATGAATGTTTATTTGAATAAGATTAGTTAGAGAAGTATGTTTAAAAACTTTAACTCATATTTAGGTAAGGCTTATAACAGAGATTTGCATAGATTGTAAACTTATAAAGGGTATCAAAGTTTTAATCTAATATAAAAGGTGTTATATAAACAAGATTGGTTTAAGGATCCCAAGAGCTTATGTAATTGGGGTAGATTGATTAGGGAATATGCTTTAAAAACTTTATTAAGCAGAATATTATTTTAAAATGTGTAAGCAAGGCTGAGTAGGCTAGAGAATTTTTTTTGTGATGTTAAAATAATTAGAACAAATAGAATGAGAAAATAATTTGACTATGAATTTAGGGAATTGTATAAATTTAGTTAATATCTAAATGTATCTTGTAGAAGATTATTGTAGAATGCTTAGACAATGCTCAAATAGAAGGAACATGTTTTGTTAATCTATAGAGTTGCAAAAATTATAGATTTATGTGATTATGAAATTTTAAGATATACTTAAATCTGGATTTATAGAAATGTTTTTGACAGCGCTTAAATATTAAAAAATAGTGTAGTGTTTAACAGGTCTGCAATTACACATATGTGTATGAGGTAGTTTAAGAGATATAATATTGCTATTATTACTCTCATGTATGTATGTTTGTCTGTCTATTTCTTTTGTTTAAAATAATAAAAACTATTATTACAAGAAAGGGATAGGTAGGGCTAAGAGAGCTTTTTCAAAGAGTGCTCCTTCAAGAACAGCTCTGACAGAAATATGGCTTGCCCAAGGTCATCCAGCAGCTGCATGTGGAGGAATGGGGAATCAAACCCGGTTCTCCCAGATTAGAGTCTGTGTACTTAACCACTACACCACTTAACCGTGCACTTAACCACTACACCAAACTGGCTCTCTCTTCTGGTGAGCCAATCTGTAGTGTGATCAGTGTTCCCTCTAAGCTGAGTTAGTGTGAGCTAGCTCAGTTTTTTAGCCCCCAGCTCACACATTTTTTACTTAGCTCAGGAAGGATGGCTCCAGAGCAAACTAATTTATGCAGTAACCAAATCACTCGCTCACAACTTCAATGTCAGTAGCTCACAAAGTAGAATTTTTGCTTACAAGACTCCACAGCTTAGAGGGTGCATTGGTTGTGATTCCAGATCACTATGCTCCACATGGAAGCTGGCAACCCTCTGATCCCAAGACAGTCCTCAAAAGTCCCCCACGCACAATAAAACCGATAAAAAGCCAGTAAAATAACAATGAAATTCACTTAAAACAGTAAAATCAACAGAAGTCAATTTATTGTGCAACATCTCTGTAGGGGGGCATTTTGGAAAATATTGAAGTAACTTTTTAAAAACAAAAGCTACTGCTCTTTGTTAAAATGAGAGGCCATCTTGAGAATGTTTGCTTTTTATTACTTATTACAATAACATCAGGAAAACAAAATAGCTTCACAGAAAAGCAACGTCATAGACAACAGTGATTAAAATTTCCCCTCACGGATTAGATTGACTGCCAGCAATTGTCCAGCTACAGCTATAGCTAATTAGTCTAGTTAACCACTTAGGGTTTATGATGATGATCACGATGACAACGATGTTGGAGTCTTTTAATATAACTGCAAATTATAAAATTGGTCGAGGGAATCTTTATATATGTGTAACTGATTAACATTGGTCATAATTGAGCTTGTTTTTCTATACATTTACAAAACTATAGCCCATATTAAAAATATTCAAGGGAAGATTAATTTTAAGTGTTTTAGAAAGTGTTATAACAGATTATATAAATTATAAAAGAATAAACTGTATAAACATTTGGTCTAGAGAACACTTATGAATGTTTATTTGAATAAGATTAGTTAGAGAAGTATGTTTAAAAACTTTAACTCATATTTAGGTAAGGCTTATAACAGAGATTTGCATAGATTGTAAACTTATAAAGGGTATCAAAGTTTTAATCTAATATAAAAGGTGTTATATAAACAAGATTGGTTTAAGGATCCCAAGAGCTTATGTAATTGGGGTAGATTGATTAGGGAATATGCTTTAAAAACTTTATTAAGCAGAATATTATTTTAAAATGTGTAAGCAAGGCTGAGTAGGCTAGAGAATTTTTTTTGTGATGTTAAAATAATTAGAACAAATAGAATGAGAAAATAATTTGACTATGAATTTAGGGAATTGTATAAATTTAGTTAATATCTAAATGTATCTTGTAGAAGATTATTGTAGAATGCTTAGACAATGCTCAAATAGAAGGAACATGTTTTGTTAATCTATAGAGTTGCAAAAATTATAGATTTATGTGATTATGAAATTTTAAGATATACTTAAATCTGGATTTATAGAAATGTTTTTGACAGCGCTTAAATATTAAAAAATAGTGTAGTGTTTAACAGGTCTGCAATTACACATATGTGTATGAGGTAGTTTAAGAGATATAATATTGCTATTATTACTCTCATGTATGTATGTTTGTCTGTCTATTTCTTTTGTTTAAAATAATAAAAACTATTATTACAAGAAAGGGATAGGTAGGGCTAAGAGAGCTTTTTCAAAGAGTGCTCCTTCAAGAACAGCTCTGACAGAAATATGGCTTGCCCAAGGTCATCCAGCAGCTGCATGTGGAGGAATGGGGAATCAAACCCGGTTCTCCCAGATTAGAGTCTGTGTACTTAACCACTACACCACTTAACCGTGCACTTAACCACTACACCAAACTGGCTCTCTCTCCTGGTGAGCCAATCTGTATTGTGATCAGTGTTCCCTCTAAGCTGAGTTAGTGTGAGCTAGCTCAGTTTTTTAGCCCCCAGCTCACACATTTTTGACTAAGCTCAGGAAGGATGGCTCCAGAGCAAACTAATTTATGCAGTAACCAAATCACTCGCTCACAACTTCAATGCCAGTAGCTCACAAAGTAGAATTTTTGCTCACAAGATTCCACAGCTTAGAGGGTGTATTGGTTGTGATTCCAGATCACTATGCTCCACATGGAAGCTGGCAACCCTCTGATCCCAAGACAGTCCTCAAAAGTCCCCCACGCACAATAAAACCGATAAAAAGCCAGTAAAATAACAATGAAATTCACTTAAAACAGTAAAATCAACAGAAGTCAATTTATTGTGCAACATCTCTGTAGGGGGGCATTTTGGAAAATATTGAAGTAACTTTTTAAAAACAAAAGCTACTGCTCTTTGTTAAAATGAGAGGCCATCTTGAGAATGTTTGCTTTTTATTACTTATTACAATATCAGGAAAACAAAATAGCTTCACATAAAAGCAACGTCATTGACAACAGTGATTAAAATTTCCCCTTACAGATTAGATTGACTGCCAGCAATTGTCCAGCTACAGCTATAGCTAATTAGTCTAGTTAACCACTTAGGGTTTATGATGATGATCACGATGACAACGATGTTGGAGTCTTTTAAGAGACATCCTAAATTTTGCTGGCTGAGACTGCTGGCTCCCAAGTCCCGAGCAGCAGCTTGGAATATAATAACTACAGCGCTCAAGCAGTTGTGGAATTCCGTTATGTGACTTCTGTGCCCAATAAAACAGCTCTGAATTGAAACAGAGAATATTCTCAGTCCACCGTTTAGGCACCAGAAAGACAGACCATGGCTTTATTATGAATCAGCAAGTCATTTGGGAAAGCGACGGCATTCAACAAAACTGGACTGGAAAAATCACCAGGCACTTGGAGTCTACAGTCAGCACAAAGAGCTTGTTCATACCAAGCTTTCCCCCCTGAGAAATAATAACCCCATGGCACTGTGTGCCACATCCCATTAAGATGAGCATACATAATCAAATTCTTCCCAGGCATGGTCCTCAAGTGGTTTAAAAAAACAGAAAAGCAAGCACACCCTCCTTGCACTCCAGTAGCTGCTGCCTCACTCTCCTGGCTGCACTCTCTGACAATCCAAGCATGCATATCAGAGCAGAAAAATGCGAATTGCAGCTTAGACTCTTTGACCCAGGAGGACCAGAGATGCTGAAGGCTTTGTGGAATTCAACAATCAGGGCAAAGAGGAGCTAATTTGTGCCTTAGCTACAGATCGGTAGCCTGTATAACACAGATTTTTATGTTTTATTCATTTTTGGATAAGTCCCCCCCGAACCATTCTTCTTCTTGTTCTTAATAAGTTGTGTATATTATAGAGTTACAAGAGGGGAACCATAAAGGACTTGTGGGGAGCCTTTTATTTTCCCCTCCCTTGCTATTTCCTCTTTCC
>NW_015176458.1:1558589-1636207 GCF_001447785.1 Gekko japonicus | reverse complement strand
CTTTCCCTTTCCTGAAAGGCCCAATAGCCTCTCCCTTTTTCTTGCTTCCATCTCTCCTTTCCACCCACCAGCCAACTCTAGCTTTCTCTCCTTCCTTGTCCCTGGTAACTTTTCTCCAAGAAAAGTATGGCACAGTAGTGCCGTGCCAGCCTGGCCAATGGAGCTGGGCCCACTTACAATGGAGGGAATGTGCAAGGACTTGTTGGGAGCACCTCATGTTCACCTGTATAGCACTATTTATCTCCTCCTAGCAGTCCCCATATCCTCAATATTCCCTGTTTCCTTCTCTTTCTCGCCCACCAACTAACTGCCCCCATCTTCACCTATATTATTTATTTGCTTTATATATACATCCCACATTTTCCTACAATGGGGCCCCAAGCAGCTTACATCATTCCTCTCTTTTCTGTTTTACTCTCACAACGACCCTCTGAAGAAGGTTAGGCAGAGAGTGTCTGTGTGGCCCACCCTGGGAGTGGGTGGTTGAGTGGTGATTTGAACCGATATCTCCCAGATCCTAATCTGAAAGTCCAACCAATATACCACACTGACTTTTGGGGGCTGGTCTGCTAGTGAACAGTAGCGAGCAGCCAGTCCAGGGTGAGCAATGCAAGTCAGGTGGTAGTGAACCACAGGCCTCTCCCCCTCACGAGCCCTCCCTCAATGGCCAAAACAACCCTGAAAAAGGTCCTGATTCCTCTCCCCTGCCTTTTACTGACAGAAAGGTTCAAATTTGAAGGTTCAAATTCTGTTCAGGTTGTCTGCCAATGGTCACTGAGGGTTTTGTTAGGGATGGACACGAACTAGCTCGCAAACATAGTTTGTGATGAATTTTGGCCAGTTCATGGTTCACGAACCGAAGTTCACAAACCATGAACTTCCACTAATTTTAAGGCAATTCATGATGGTTCATGGCAGTTCATGAAGAGCCAAAAGTAGAGATTTAAATGGCTCGAAGCTAAGCAGTGTGGGAGCACTTTCTGCTCCCACAGTTTTAAATGATTCAGAGTCATTTAAATCCCTGCTTTCTGCTCCCTGTGAAAAGTGGCAGGGAGCAGAAAGGAGGGGTCATGAACCACTGTGAACCAAACTCCCAGTTTGTATCAGTTTGTGGTTCGGCCATGAACCATGAACTGACATGAACCACAAAAATGTGGTTTGTGCCCATCCCTAGTATTTGTTTCTTAGAGTCTCAAGCACTGCTTCTAGCATTTTGGCTGCTTTTAACCCCCTACATACATTAGATGTCATTAATTCAAAGGGTCACCATAAATTAGAAGTGACTTGATGGCACAACACATAACACACATGTGTGTCTATTATGTGTTAACTGCTATCAAGTCACTTCCAACTTATTAGGTTTTTCTGCAGACCTGGGCCTTTTCTCAGGTGTGTAGGAAGATCCATCTTGTTTGTCCATGGCCCCAATTTCTGGATTTAAGTATCCACAGATAAGGTGATGTTGAGAATTAGGTATATTGATTTGATGCCATTGTAACACTTACATTAAGGGGCATCTCTGTAGGAGTTCCTATAGCTCCCCATTGGCTGCATTAATACCAAAACAGATGCTTTGAAGACTAGCCTAAATCAGCTTGCTGCTTTCCTCATAGGCCTTGCTGGTGGGTACAAGAAGATGACTATTGGCTAGAGATTGATGTGCAGACTGTGGGAACTGGATGTGCTTCATGGGCTCATGTAACTCCCACAGCCTTTGATAGACAACATTCTTTGAGGACTGACATCAGAATATACATGGCTTATTGGTGTCTCACTGCTCAAATCCACCCTCTGTACTTGCTATTACCCCAATGTGTGTGTGTGAAGGAAGAGTCAATAGCTGCACTTAGGGTTGCCAACTCTTGTGTGTGCGAGGGAAGAAGCAATAGCTGCACTTAGGGTTGCCAACTCTGAGTTGGGAAATTCCTGGAGACTTGGAAGTCAAGCTTGGAAGGGAGACATTGGAGAGGGAAGGAACCTCTCTGGAGTATAATGCCATAGAGTCCACCCTCCAAAGCAACCATTTCCCCCCCAGGGGAACTGATTTCTCTCTTCTAGAGATCAGTTGTAATTCTGGGAGATCTCTAGGCTCCACCTGAAGGTTGGCAACCCCAGCAGAACTACTAAGAATGCTTTATTGGGATTAAGCCCCACTGAATAAAATGGGAATTACTTCTGAGTAGACCTGTTTTAGGATTGGTCTGTAAGTGAATAAGTAAACGAAGGTGATCTACAGCTAAACTAAACTTGCACTACACACATTTATTTATGGAGTCAACTCAGCAACTGATTAACTGGTTTAAAGGCAGAGTACTACACACATTTATTTATGGAGTCAAGCAACTGATTAACTGGTTTAAAGGCAGACGGTTAATAAATAGACATTCTTTCATTGGTATATAGAGGGCAAAGAACCTCAGTGAATTTTAGACAGAATGGGAAGTAACCTTTTACTTAAAACAAACCAACTATTTCCATATTGATTATGGAGGAGGGAAGGCTGGATGCTATATCCCAATCTCATCAGATCTTGGAAGCTAAGCAGGATCGGTACTTGGAAGGGAAACCACCAAGGAAGGCTCTGTAGAAAAGGAATGGCAAACCAACTCCACTTCTTAATTACCTTGAAAGCCCCTTGCTGGGATCACCATCACACACACACACACACAGATTGTGGCAATATGCAAGTGGATTTAACTTTAATCAAAGATAAATTCAATCCTCGAAGCAGTTAAGCCTTAATTATCATGATGCTTTCACACTTCTGCATTCCATGGATTCCCATCACCTTTCAACATAGCTGGCCTCTTCCTCCCTCATTTTTTGAGGGAAAGCAATCCCATTGTCCTCCAAGAACCAGTGATAGTGGATTTATGAATTGGAGCTCTGTGGATGGATTTCCACCTATGCAGAGAGACAATGACTGATCATTTGGGCCTGGCGTCTGATTTTTCCTTTTGGTTTGCTTGACTGACAGGATTACAGACTGTCTAGGATTACACTGTGAGTCACCTAAAGACATTTCCCTATCACATTTTTATCTGCCCTCCCTCCAAGATACAGAGTA
Organism: Gekko japonicus; assembly: GCF_001447785.1. NCBI lineage: Eukaryota > Metazoa > Chordata > Lepidosauria > Squamata > Gekkonidae > Gekko > Gekko japonicus. The sequence continues at coordinate 1,633,140 of NW_015176458.1, read as the reverse complement.
GTGGATATGGTTCTCACCAGGGGTCATTTCCTGCAGGAGTGCACAGGAGCAGAGCTCTGGCAATAAAGAGCCCAGGGGGCAGGCACATGCAACAAGCCCCACCCCCTGCTCCCAGCAGCCCTCAGGCAGAGCAAGAAGCAGCCATGTAAGTTGCAGAGCCCCCCCTGGCCCCCCAGTCCAAAACAGTCCAGTGGCACCTTTAAGACCAAGTTTTATTCAGGTACAAGCTCTCCCTCCTCTGCGAGGACAGATCTGCATGTCCCCCCCCCCCAATAGCTAGCAATCCAAAACAGTCCAGTGGCGCCTGAGCACTGGGTGTTGCCTTCTGACGCACTTCCGGTGATGTCAGGGGGTGTGGCATATGCAAATAAATTATGCTAATGAGCTCCTGCATCTCTTTTTCTATGAAATGATCCCTGGTTCTCACCTTTCCCCCACTGAATACTCACAACAATGCTATTAGGTAAGTCCAAGGTCATCCAGTGAACTTCACAGCACAGCAGGGATTTAAAGATGGATCTTAGTTCAATGTGGGTCCAGTCACACACAGAATTAGCCACATGATAGGGATGAATGCAGGGCAGATTTTATGGGTGCGATCACACGAAAACATCTGGCAAGTGTCCCGCACCCGTCAGCAACCCATATTGCCCAGCCGAAGAAGCGGAGTTAAAAGATACCAGGGAAAGTGCACTAGTTTCTGGAAAACGCGGGGCGCGGGTGGGCGTCAGATCGCGGAAGCACCGGTATCCGTCACATCCAGTGGTATGCACGCAAACACAGAACTGTGCATGCACACAAACGCGGTCTCCTGAACCGCCTTGCCCTTCTTTGCCACGCTTCACCATCAACGTGTGATCGCAGCTGAGGGCATGTGCACGGAGCCTTGGGGGAAACGTCTGATCGCGATACTGCACTTCAATTTGCTCCGGAGCAAAAGGCCTCGCTTCGCCCCCAGATTATCTCACTAGTGTGACCGGGACCTGTGTGTGTGATAAGTGCTGTCAATGACATCTGACTTATGGCGAACCTATGCTTAATGATCTCCAAAACATCCTATTGTGAACAGCTTTGCTCAAGTCTTGCAAACTGAGGGCCCTGGCTTCCTGGATTGATTGAGTCTGTCCATCTTGTGTTAGGTCTTCCTCTTTCCCAGCTGCCTTAGTTCAATAGTCTAACCAATGTACCCCACTGGCCATCTTCTCTGTAGGAACCACCCAAACCCACACTCTGGTTGTTTTGTAGATATGTGGGTCTGCTGACCCTTGTCTAGATAGTCCTGCCTCTCTAATATGTTTGCAGTCCTGCCTCACTTTCCATTAAAAAGAATAGCATAGCACACCACCTGCAGCTGCAGTCAGATAAATGAAGTTATGGACTAGCCCTGGATATTCACACCTAGCCAATAGTCTTTGGGAAGCCAGACCACCCAGATCTAAAACAGTACATATTTGCCACTGGGCAAAGCTTCATGTGCTGTAATGTTATTTGGAAACACACATCATAAAAGATACAGATTTAAATAGTGTGAAAAGATATAGCTGTGCTACTCTGGGTGGTCTAAACAAATAAGGAGCAACATTATCTTTGCTGACTGCATTTCTCAAGATGGTTCAACAGAAATTTAGCTAACATTAATGTTTTAATTTTCAAATATGTAACAAGGAGTCCAACATTGGTTATGTATGATTAACTTTATGACTTACATTTGTTTCAAGTTGAAAGGGAGCATCTGCTTTTGCTTAGTGTTCTTAATTTGAATGTCATCAGTAGAAAACAACTCCAAATTTGGTTGCATGAAATTACTGTTGGCTTTCCATGAGGGAAGAAAAATCTTGCCGATTACAAAAACAATTTTTGTGAGACAGTTTGTGTATGGGAAGGCTTATCTGAGCTTCGCTCCAGTTCATTGTGTTATGGGGGCGCTGATGCACATGCAAAATCCTGAGAAAGCAGGGGCTTCGTGTACCCTTTTCTATGTTGCACCATGTTCCCCTGAGCAATAGGGATGCATGCAAAGATTATAACTTAACGACTGAGCACTCCTTCTTGCAGAGAGCATCACATGCCCTTCAGAGATTTGTGGAGCTTTGAACTGCAGTCATGAACAATTACTTGGCTAGTGCAAACAATGTAGTAGATATCATCATGGAACGGCCAGTGCTTTCAGTACAATACTGATACATTAACATCCATTAAATATATATGTTTGGTGTATGTCATCTTTCCTGTGCCCTCACACAAGCCACTGTGACCTCCAGAAAAAAAGAAGAAATGTCAATTTATTTGCTCATAAACCTCCTCCTGCTCCCATTTCCTGCCACCCTTCTGAATGGCAAAAACAACAATAGACCTGGTGTATAGGATAGACAAGTCAAAACCAAAAACACCAGAATAGGCTGTATAAAACCCGTACATCAAGTCTAAATGACAAAATTACAAAACATCACAACAATCATTTAGACTTGACGTAACGGTTTTATGACTTGTATACCCTTCTGAGTGGAGAAACCTGACATAACGGTTTTATACAGCCTGCTCTGGTGTTTTTGGTTTTGACTTGTATACCCTTCTGAGTGGAGAAAGGAATAAAATAAACAACAGAAAAAAAATGGCTGTTGGCCCAACAGCATGATGTTACTTCTGGGGGAAACATCAGCCCTCTCTAGGAATTTCTGGAAACACTATGGTATTCCTTGGAAGAGATGTCTCAATGATGCTGAGAGTAGCCGCCCATCTCCCTGCTCCCCATGTCCTGCTGGTTGCCAGGCCAAGCCATGGCTGGCAACTCTATTTCTTACTCTGAAAGCAGCCATGGTTGCTGTGCTTCCCACAATTAACATCATGCAGTGTGAAGAAAGACATACACCAGTAAACATGCAGTGGATAAGTACAATGGAGCTATATCCAACCAAGTCTTGCTGGCATAGCTCCATTGTACCCAATTTCCACCATATGTGTAACATTTTGTTTGGAGATGCAGGTCTGTCCTTCATACTCTGACTATACCTAGCTCTGGCATATGCACAGAACTAGCACAACCACCACCTCTTCATCCACTCGAGGATGAATACCCGAGGGGGGCAATTACCACAGTTTTGGTGCCATCACCAAGAAGACCCCTCTCTTGGGTTAAGCATCTATTCAGGGCTTTTTTTGTTGTTGAAAAAGAGGAGCCGGAACTCTCAACAGGGAAATCAATGTGTCAATCTGTATACTGAAAACTCATGAACTTTTAAACATTTTAAAAAGAATTTGGTCAAAGAGGTTCCAGAACTTTCCCCCAGAAAGAAAAAGCCCTGCATCTATTAATGGGGCATGACATTTTTCTCCAGTCCTTCGGGCAACCCTATTGGTGCATAGATTTTGTTCATTTTAATTTTAGGTCTAAACTCCTCAGTACTTCAGAAGTGTGCAGGATCTTTAAAAATCACAACTTTACCAAAAGATAGGAGAGCTTTGACAATAGCACATTGTAATATTTTGCCATCAGCAATCCTTGAAAGTAGTTACAAGTAAATTCAAAACACTGTTTTTGTTCTTATGGTGCAGGAATGATGAAGAGTAGATTTTTTGTTAACCAAGCATGTACATATACTATAAATTATCTGTATTATTGATTGTATTGTATGCTTGGAAAAGGTCAGTTAATTGTTAATAATAAAATAATTGTAATTGTTTTATTTATTCATTTAAAATATTTTATCTGGATTTCTTCTGAGCAATAGAATTCAGAGCAATGCAGTTAATTAAAACCGTCTAAGTCAAGGTGGGCATGAACTGGGGTGTGTCCTGAACCAGTTTGTGAACCTGAACCTCAAAAGCCCAGTTCGCAAACTGAACTGGTTCACAAACCTCAGGACAGGCTCCAAAATCACAGGGAATCTTCATCTGACTCTCTTCTACCTGCCCACCAAATTTAGTGACGTTTGGACATGGAGGTCTGAGTTACAGAACCCCAAACAAGGTGCCCCCATGAAAGTGCTTTTTGAGGACATGTCTGGTGTGGCTTCAGGAGTGTATAGAATGGACCCTATGTGAGCCAGGGGCATCAGACTCATGGCATACCTCCCCAGGATGCCCTCCCCCAACATGCCCTACCAGTTACATGTGTTTTGGACTTGGAGGGTTTGAGTTACAGACTCCCAAACAAGGTGCCCCCAGGAAAGTGCTTTTTGGGGATATGTTGGGCACGGTTTCAGGAGTGTCTGGAATGGACCCTGTGTGAGCTATGGGCATCAAACTCATGGTGCTCCTCCATAGGATGCCCCCCACATGCCCTACAAGTTACATGTGGATTGGACTTGGGGGGATGAGTTAGGACTGTGTACCGGGCAGCCACATGGTGCATCAGCAGCAAAAGTCCACGTCCTCCATGAGGGAGAATGGTTGACCAGCCATGGCGATCATCATTCTGATGAGACGGTTGATCGTTTCGAGCCCTCCCCCTTGCCCTTTTACCTGGCACTGGCGGTGTCCCCATAAGCATGACCTGTTGGAGGGTGGGTTGCCTTGTAGTCCTGACCACAGCACCAGAGCCCCTCTTGGAGTGGCCGGCTCTCCCCCCCCGGCCTCTCCCTGCTGAGTGGGTCACGCAGGCCTCTTCTTCCTCCCATCAGTGTATGAGAACCCTTCAGCTGTCAGTGTCTCATCAGTATGGTGCTGGACAAATGTTTTGGGTCCCAGCTCCTCTGGACACAGGCACGGCACACCTTGCACCAGGGTGTGGAATTGTTTCCATGCCACGTAGTGGAACTGTGTCCCCATGCCCATGGTTGGAGCAGGTGGGAGGCACAACCACTTCCTGGAAGGGCATTGGAGCACTAGATGGGGGCATACCGATAGGAGTGTGAGCAGCATGGAGTTGGGAATCTTTGGGTGTGGAAGGGGAGGACGCATTATCACCACCATCACCCTCCAAGTCACTGCTGTCACTATCCTCCCTTCCAAACAGAGTTTGTCGCTGAAGTTTAGGCGGCAATGCTGAAACTCTTGAGCAGCATTTGAGACTAGCTCCACGGACGTGGATGGAACAGGGGAGGTGTGCACTGAGAGCCCTGATTATGTGCTAGGGGAGGGTGCTGATGGGAGAGGAGGCTGTGCGCATGGCCCACAACCACTGGCACTGGGGGAATACATGGCATCCTCTCACAGCCATGAGCATGATCCCTGCCATGCCCTCTCATGGTGCCAAACATGGGACTACGCAAGCACCCAACCCAACCACTGCCCAGGTGGGTCAGTTGTCAGAGAGGGAGACAGGCAGGCAGGGCAGCAGGCAGACTGGCACTGATCAATGTCCCCCCCTGAGGAGAAGCAGGTCAGTTGGGGGAGGTTTCAACTCAGGCGTGGAGAGCTGGGCACTGAAGTCCCTCCAAACCAGCCGCCAAGGATGGAACAAGTCCCACAAGGCAGGCCGGGTGCATGGAGATGAGCTGACACACAAAGCTCCACCCAAAGACAATGGGTCTGTGGTGGAGCTTTGGAAAGGGAGAACTGGCAGGAATGGTCACCCCAGAAAATCTGGTGGGGAAGGTGACCCCAGGAAGTCTCTGGACACATCCCAATATGTGATGAGGGGATAAAATGGCAGAGAACTGAGTTGAACACCCCCCCCCAATCCCAAAGATCAATTTCTCCACTGCAACTCAAAGTGTGTGGGGCAGGGACAAAATGAAAAGAAAAGGGAAGGGAAACCCCCAAGAAAGCAGACAACAGCAAACTCCTGCTAAACCAAAATGCTTGCTTTCTGAAAGAGTAATTCAGTCCCAATTTTCCCACCCTTTGCACCAAACAAACAAAAACTGAATTGTGACACAGAGGAACCCAGGGCAAAGCTAAGCTACGCAGCCCCTGACTGAGTAGGCTAGATAAGCAAGCCCTACATGCCCACCAGCAAAGCTCTTTTGCATGCTAATACACCCTCTCCCTCCCAAAGTACCACCCCCTGCCAACAAAGGGAATGCGTGCTCATCTGACACTTATATACATCATCCCCTCCCATTGCAAGCAGTGGGAACTCTGTTATTGGCAGGCAGCATTGCCTATCAAGCTTTGAGGGTCTATGTTCATGTTTTCAATGCTAGAAAACATTGCCACCTTCATCTTTACTTAGCATTTTCATGCCAGCCTTTGTGGGTGGGTTTTGTTTTCTGAGCTGCTCTGAGTGACACCCTAAAGCTTGGAGATTTGTTCGGGAAACATGTGACTGATGAACCTTGGCTTGTGAGCTGCAAACTGGGCAAAGTTTGGCTCATCATGCATTTTATGCCCATCTCTACTGCTAAAGCCTCATTTCACATTGCAAAGAGCAAGAAGAGAGCAAGCTGTTTATCTCATGGTAGTAACTGAGCTCCTCACACAAGTCACTGAAAACATACTGGAAAAGCTTGCAAAACAGAGCTTCTGAAATCTCTGCATCGTTAGCCCCTCATCTGAAAATCATGGCTATCTTGTGTGTTCATCACTGAAAACAATAGTCAGTTGTGACTAGGGATGAGCACGAACTGGCTGACAAACTAAAGTTTGTCATGAATTTGGCTGGCTATAGTTTGTGAAGCAATGTTCATGAACTGAAGAACTTCCATGAATTTTGATGCAGGTCATGGTAGTTTGTGAAGTGCAGGAAGCAGGATCTAAACAGCTGCTTGGTTTAAACAGGTGTTTGGTTTAAATGGCTCAGCCCCATCACTCAGCTGTTTGGAAACCCCTGCTTTCTGCTCCCTGTGAAAAGCCAGCCGGAGCAGAAAGCATGGGTTTAAACTTTAAATGGTTTACAAACTGATATAAACTGGTTCACTTCGTGAACTGACATATCAGTTCATGGTTCGCTTCATGTGCTCATCCTTAGTTGTGACAGTAATATTTCTATTGCAATTAATTAGCATGGTTGGGGGAAAACAGATAAGAGCTGTTGCATCCCATTTTGGGAGAACCTATGGCAGAACTTGGAAATCTGGAAATAAAAACAGCGCATTAAAGCCCTAGAAGTTTTTGCAATGGTAAGAAAAGTCAAGGAAAGTCCAGTTCCTGAACTTTCTGGTTGACCACTTAATGGTCATGCCTTTGGACTGGAATTACTGGGAACCAGCACCTATCAGCTTCCTTCTCTGGAGCCAGTCCATACTGTGGAAGATTAGGGAAGAGAATCTCTTTCCCCCTTTTTTGGAACCCACTTTATCAGTGTTCATATTTTCCAAGTTAGACAATTATTATTCAAGGCTGGGTGGTGAGTTAACGCAGAAAAAGCTGCTACTTCCTGCGAAGCCTTTTTCCTTCTGCTCTATGAGCTTTTCCCCCTCTTCATTCTGACCTCCCACAGAGAGTTAACGTGCTCCAGCGGGAAGCTTTTTGCCCCTTCCCATTCTATCTTTAATTTCAAACCCAGAGAACATTAAAAAGTCAGCTCACATATCCTCCCAAGTCAGTCTGCCCCCGGCTCTGTCATGGCAATACCAGCTTGATGTGGGGCCTGATCGTGAAAGTTCACAACTTGCAAGGCACAAAATCCTGACCTCATCGTAGTGCAAAGAACATCCTTCACAGGTTTCAGGAGGCCTTGATTTTACTTGGGGGAGTTAAGGAAAGTTTACACTGAATTTGCATCAGCAATGAGTGTTTGAATGGAAGGGAGTCATCCCTTACAGCCACTGTGAAGAAGCTAACCAGAATGGAGGAACAAGAGCCAGCTTGACCCCACCCGCGATCAATCGCTTGTTGATTATATCAAAGCATTACCATCTCTGAAATAGCCTTCTGCAGTCTTTCCAACTTGGATCTATTTACTAGAAGTCTCAATAGAAGTATCACAGTAGGAAGCACATAGACTTGTATCACTTATGTTTTCTGCTCTTCTTGCATTATATGATGCCCAGAGTCACTCCCTGCAAGACTGCCATCATCCCGCTTCGGTTCAAGGTCCTGGCCATCACATACATAGCCCTTCGTGACTGTGCTCCACCACTACAGCTCCATCTGAATTGGGCTTTCTGTGGGTGTCACCCCTCAAATGGCCAAGAATGTTGACTGCCTGTCCAGCTGCATGCTGTATTGTGGCCCCTACCTTGTGGAATGGCCTGCCCGGGGAGGTCAAGAGGGCTCCCACAGTGCTACCATTCTGCAAACCGTGAGAAACCAAATTGTTCGGGAGGGCTTTTCATATAAAGATAATGGGGATAAATGATAAGAAACTGGTCCAGGAGGGCACTTGTATAAAAAGAAATGGGACTAGGAACTATACCACTTTTATAGTCCCAGGTTCAATTCCCGGCATCCCTAGTTAAAGGGATCAGGTAGGAGGTGATGTGAAAGACCTCGGCCTGAGACCCTGGAGAGCCAATGCTGGGATGAGTAGACGATACTGACTTTGATGGACCAAGGGTCCGATTCAGTATAAGGCAGCTTCATGTGTTCACTGTGTTCACTGTGTATAGTATGTATTATAGTTTGTATTATCCTGTTCTCAGTGCTTGCATTTATGCTTATTAGGTACCATTTTCTGCATTGTCTAATACTTTATGTTTTGTTTCAGACTGCTGTTATTTCTAGTCCTATTACATTGCTTATTAGATGTCTCACCCTACTGATTGTATTGAGATGCTGTGTAATCTGTATTGAGTCTCAGTGAGAAAGGCAGACTATCCTGTCCTTATATATAATCCTGTTTTTGTGTGGCAGAGTTCTATGTGTGCCAAAATCAGTTGGCTGCATGAACTGCCACTCGGAAGCTATCCCTAGCCACTGGCTGCGTTGGGTTACTCCCACCCACAAAAGCAGCGTCTCAGCCTCAGTGTGGTGGGAGGTGACGGTGGACAGTGAGGAGGCTGAGGCTGACCATGCCGGTGCCTGAGGGAGGGCAGCTGGCAGCCGAGAGCAGCCTTGGGGCTCCAAGGGGACCAGCCTGCAGCTCTTTCCCACCAAGCCCGAGAGGAGGAAGCCGCCTTGGTCAACTTCCTCACTCAATGGGTGAGACCAGGCCAGGAGGCACCAGCAGTAGCGGGTTGCTCGGGCCGCGGGGCCAAGAAGGACTCGCTCACTCACCTGGCCTTCCCTCAGCAGAAGAGCCAGAGTGGCGGTTGCCACTCCCTCCCCACCTTTGCACTGCTGCTGCTGCTGGTGATGGGCTCAAAGGGGAATGGTCAGCCTTCTGGCCGCCGCTGGGTTGATAGCCCGCCAGTCCTGGGTGAAGATTACCCGTCCCTGAGGGAGGGCTTGAATGGGAGGGGTCAGTGCTGGGCCGGCCTGCGGCATCTGGGCCGGGAGGGAGGGCTCTGGATCAGTCGCCATGGCAGAGAAAGTCACTCTGCTAATGCTGAGAGGAAGGACCATTTCTCTCAGCAGTTGTGTTTATGAGCTTCGGGGTGCACGGGGATCGGTCCCATTCTCCTCCTCCTTACCACACCCTAAATGGACCAGGCCAGGGCAGGATAAGTTGCTGCTACAGTTCCTCATACCATTTTGGAAATCAATACCTTTCCTCACTGGGGGTGGCCAAATTCACACGCTCCTCTGCAAAGAGCTTCTCAGCCCTTCCCCTGCTGTCATTGTGTCTCATTGTGCGGGAAAACCCCCAATGGGGCCTGAAATGTCGTTTGACAGACAGACTTCTGATCTTTTCTATTTAAAAACCTATAACCTCTCTCCTTATCTATAACTAGCAGTAAAGCCTGTGGTAAAAGCAAAACACCGAGCTCCAGAAATATGTGATGGGTAACGAATGCATTGGCTTTAAGTGGCTCCCTCCAGAGAAAGCATTGTTGACCAGGTATGTGAGACTTCACTTCCACATTTGTATCTTTCTATTACACACCGCTACTATGTACTTCACCTGCTTCCAGCCTATGCATTTGTTACACATCACATCTTTCTAGAGCTCATTGTATTGCTTTACTCCTAGTGAAGTAAATAAAACAAAAAACAAGTAAGTGCAAAACATTTACTGTTGTGGTGCTCAGCTAAACCTGACAAAGAATTTCTACTTGTACAGCTTGTAGCTATGTCCACCCATGCCTGATTTACACAGTCGCCATGTTGTCTGAATGGAGCACCACCCATATTTTGCATATATATGTGAAGCAGAACCCTGGAAGATCCGGTGGCCGTTTAATGTATACCTGGGATGTAGGCACATACAAAAAGTGTGTGGTGCTCATGTTCAGACAACATGGTGACCATGTGTATCGCGAGTGGTGCACTTCTTTTTTTATTCAATTTTTAAAATTATTTTTAACATACACAATAACAATGCTTTCGAACTGCTAGGTTGGAAGGAGCTGGAACTAGAGACGGGAGCTCACTCCGTCTTGCGGCACCCTGGGTCTCGAACTGCTGAACTACTGACCTTCCACAGCCTGCAGTTCAGCGTCTTAACCACTTGAGCCACCGCAGCTCCAAGCATGTAGGCACATACAAAAAGTGTGTGGTGCCCAGGTTTAGACAACATGGTGACCATGTGTATCGCAACTGGTGCACTTCTGATAAATGGGATTGTCAGCCTCCCATCACACACAGACAGAATGTGTGCTAAGGGTTAATGGGAGATCTATGAACAGATCTCAGGTTTGTTTTTAAACTGCTTGTAGTAACTCCACAGGGGAAGGAGCATTTCTTTGATTCAGATCAAAGTCATAGTGTGCAGGGAAGGGGTAGATCCTGCCCCCATGCTGTTTTGCAAACTCAGCCCCCACCCCACCCCCGGAGGCGCTGTTCACCTGGGAGAATTTGCAAGGGAATATATAAAGTGCCCCCTGTGCTTTTTTGGCAGCATAGATAGCAAACACTGGAGAGACTGAGCTAAAGCAAGGGGGAAGGGCTAACCTCCAACCCAGGCTGCAGCCCCGTACTGAATTGCCCACCATGGCGATTCGCACAGGTAAAATAGCAGGAGATTTGTTTATGGATTTCCCATATTTCATGTCGACAGGCTGATGTGCACATTACATGGTTCTCGTGGCTTCCACAAGGACTCTGGATCACAGACACACCAGGGATCTCATGTTTCTCAGGTATGTCGGGACCCAGTTTGGATTGGGACTGTGACATGTGCGGAGAAGGTGCTTCAGCCTCCCCCTTCTGTGCCATTTCCCCAATGCATAACCGACTCCTGTTGGAAAACTTGCATGTTAGCTCTCTCTAGGTGCAGTGGCCCCACTTGGGTCCACATGTGCATGGGAAGGACAGAACTCCCAATGCATAAGTGATCCGGAGTCCTCATAGCAGCCACAAGAACTTTGTAATGGCACATTGGTCCTAATGAAGTCCTTGTTTCCAGGACTTTAAAGACTAGTTGTGCCAGTAAGGGCATCTCCTCATTTACAGCTCTAACCAGACGTTCCTTGGAAATGTCATCTTGATTTCTTATTTCTCAAAAATACATATTTAGTATTAATTGAGAACGAGTCTCATTTGTTTTGGAAGAATATAATTCCATGTAAGTATGTCAGTTGTGACTTTTCCCCCTGTTATGAAATGTGTACTGTTCTTTGGCACTGAAGAGTATTTTGATTGATTTGGTTTATAAATAACAACCCAATCTTTATACATTTCCCTCTCTGGCTGTCAAAGCAGCTGTTTATGAAAGATCTTGTACTGGAATGGAGAGAAGAACCCAATTTCTGGTAGTCAAACATAAGTGAGACACCTCTGAGAAAACATACACAATCATCACCCTCTTCTCCCCTTGCTTTGTTTTATAATTTGTACTGATGGGTAATGTTGATGAACTCTGGGGTGGTGGAATACAAAGGTTAAACAAATTCATGGAGGACAACTATATCTACAGCTATTATCCATGAGAGCTAAATGCAGCCTTGGTATCCAGAAGCCATTACACCTGTATCCTCACCCACAGTTTTATCGTATCCTTTCCCCAAGGAATTCAAGAGTTTCATTTCCTCCATTTTCTCCTCAAAACAGCTCTGAGGTAGGTTAGGCTGAGAGACAACAATTGGCCTATCACCAGGTGAGCTTCACAGCTGAATAATCCTGGCTCCCCCCAGTCAAAGTATAGCTGATTACCAGGAACTGAACAGTATATTATTACTGTCACAGTTTTAATCCACTTCTGAGAACCAATGTGGTGTAGGGGTTGGAGTGTCAGACTAGGAACTTGGGAGAACCATGTTCGAATCCTTACTCTGCCATGGAAGCTTGTTGGGTGACCTTGGACCAGTCACATGCACTCAGTCTAACCTACCTCACAGGGTTGTTGTGAGGATAAAATGGAGGAGAGTGCTTTGGGGCCCATTTGGGGAGAAATTTGGGGTACAAATAAAGTCAATAAATAAATTATCAGTTTCCCTGGGGCATCTTAAGAGCTGGAGAGGGTGAATCCTTGCTTCTCATCTATTGTTCATGAATGTATTAATTAAGCAAATAAACTCACTATGATGTTTACATCCATGTTTCTGTGGGGATAACACAGCTACAAAGAATGATTTATAAGTTTCTGACATATGTTAAACTTTGATGCCGCCTGATAAAGAGTTTGCTGTGAATTGAAGGCTTGTACATTCCTGTTCAAACAGATCTTTATTCCTTCACCTCCTGAAACAATCCTCCTTCTGCTAAACCAATGTAAGTCAGAAGGCCACGTCCGCATGCTGTGGGCTATTTCCCCCCAGTAGTGCACAAGAGAGCAGCAAACACACTCTCTCAGAATGAACTCCATTGACATGTGGCAAGCATCCTCCAACTGGTCTCATGGATGACTGATGGGCTTTGTGAAATGTCCAGAGAGCTGGGGAGAAAAACAGCTGGGAAGCTAGGAGAGCAGATTACAAATCTAGGAAAGTCACATGGGGATTATACAGTCCTCTAGCAGGAATTTCTCCTAGAGCTTGGTTTCATTCTGCTCCCCAGTAATGTGTGTATTTATAAAGTGCCATCAAAAGGAAATACTTCCTTATACTGTATGTTATTAAAATGTGGAATTTGCAGCCAAAGGATGTAGTGATGGCCTCAGGAATAAACAGCTTTAAAAGGGAATTAGACAAATTCATGGAGAATAGGTCTGTCAGAGGCTATGCTACCCAAGGTGATTAAGGGAACCTCTGCCTTCAAAGGCACTCAACCCGGTGCCAGGAGGCAACATAAGGGGAAGGCTTCAGCCTCTATGTCTTGTTGTTGGTAATCTAGAGGAACTGGTTGGCCACTGTGTGAGACAGAATTCTGGACTAGATGGTCCAGTGGTCTGATCCAGGAGGGTTCTTCTTATGTTCTTGAACTGCAGCCAATTTATGGTGACCACAGCAAGGGGCTTTCAAGGGAAGCGAGAGGTGGTTTGCCATTGCCTTCTGCTGCAGAGTCTTCCTTGGTGGTCTCCCATCCAAGTGCTGAACCTAAGAACATAAGAGACGCCAATGCTGGATCAGGCCAAAGGCCCATCCAGTCCAACATTCTGTCACACAGTGGCCAAAAATACCAGGTGCCATCAGTAGGTCCAGCAGTGGGGCCAGGACACTAGAAGCCCTCCCACTGTTGTTGTCCCCCCCAAGCACCAAGAATACAGAGCATCACTTGCCCCAGACTGAGAGTTCCTATCTATACCTTGTGGCTAATAGCCACTGATGGACCTCTGCTCCATATGTTTATCTAATTCCCTCTTGAAGCCATCCATGCTTGTAGCTTAGCTTCTGAGATCTGATGAGATTGGGCTAGACCATGCTGGCCTTCTCTCCATACTCTCTACAAACAGAAAGCCAATTAAAAAAAAAAGCCCGCCGAGCACAGGGAGCAGAAAACAAACCACTGAAACACTGAATTTATTTTAAGAGAGGAAAATTAACCCAAGTCTGTTTGAACTAGCAAGATTTGAGTAAGCTGTCGGGTTATTTAACTGTTTTGAGACAGACGGAATAGTCATAATTCAGTTCTCAGGTTGACTCCACCATCTACCAGAACAAATGAATTCATGAAGGCTGGAGAACGGGGAGTAATTTGAGGATGCAACACATCAGAAAATATCTTAAGTGAAGGACCAATATACAAAGATTAGAAATGAGTCTTGAGTTTGGGGCTGGTTTTCAACAAGTTCACCTCGTTATTTATAAGAATCAGATAAAAATGAATTGTGGCAGGAACTAGAGCTGGCTAAGCTAGGAGGTGAATGGGATGGGGCTTGGCCTTTATCATGGGGTTGGCAAGTAGGGGTGACAATCTGGCTATATCCAAGCTGAAAAAATAGCCGAAAAATACCTTATTGGTATTTTCCGGCTATTCTTTCAGCCGAATATAGATTTGGGTATTTTTTCAGCAATCCGAAATAGCCAAACCCCCCAAATCCCAAAAATATTTGGGTTTTTTGGGACCGCCAGATAGTAGAATTTAAAGGGCATTCAAAGGGATTTAAGTTCCTTTCAATGCCTTGCAGATGAACTCAAAGCTTGGAGAAGGCATTTAAAGAAAGCTAAGCTACAAAAAAAGACCACGATCCCTTTAAACACCTTTCCCCCCCTTCATTGAAACCAATGAAGCATGGGAGGACCTTCTTTGGGGGCCCACAGAATGGGAAATTCTGGTCCAATCATTTTGAAACTTTTTTTTTTGGGGGGGGGGTTGAGGAGAGGAACTAGCAGCTATATGTTCATTATGTATGCTGCTACTACTGTACCGCCATCGTCATACAAACTGTTTTCAGTAACTATGTTGTGTTTTATGCAGACATTTATATTGTTTTATCTGTTGCAATTTTTATGGTTGCCGCCCTGAGCCTGCCTTGGTGGGGACGGCGGGGTACAAATCAAATAAATAAATAAATGCTGCAAATTTGGTGCCTCTGCCTAAAAAAAAAAATAGCCTCCCAGAACCCCAGATACTCCCAGATCGATTCCCCGTTGACTATAATGGCCCCCATAAAATAAAATGGAGCCAATTTTTTTTGAGATTTCTGGAAAATCCTGAATCTGAATACCATACTGCTATTGGGATTTGGTAATATCGGAAAATACCAATATTTTTGAGATTCAATATACCCAAACCTGAAAAATACCATTTTTTTCACGCCCCCACTGGCAAGACATGGATCGAGTGTGTGGTCAACTGGTAGAGAAATCACCATTATCTATCATGACCAAGCCTGAGCCAAGGTAAAGGCCCTTTAAAGGTCTGACTCCATGACGTTTGCAGAGTCATGAGTTTGAATTGCAGGATACACAAACGGCTGATTGAGTCCCAATAACTTTTTTCTATTACTGCTGATTTTGTATTGAGCTCTCTGGAGCTGATTTTGTATTGAGATAAAAATTTGGAACTTCAAACTTTGAGTTTAGATCTTTTTACTTGTTCCATTGGTTTAAGCGTGACAAGTGGTTTCTTTTGACCACCAAAAAGAATATGTTGGGGACTGTGGACAAAAAGCCACACAGAACAGGGCTACAAGGAAGAGGACAACTGGGTAAGATGAACCCTCCTCTTTCTGGAAAAGTTGATAGGATCCAACCTTGCACTGAATCTCTTCCCTGCCATGGCAAGCAACAACGGAAAGGAAAGGAGGCTGGCCCAGAAAACAGAAGGCATTGTTTGCCGTTGTTAAATCCCGAATGTTAAGCTTGCCTAATCCGGCTTGGTAAATTCCTGGAGGTGAGGGAGTGGTACCTGAGGAGGGCTTAGTTTGAAGAGGGGAATGTGATGCCATTGATTTAGCCTGCTCACCCTGAAGCTGCCATTTCCTTCAGGGAAAACGATCTCTGTAGAAGTTTTGCCAACTCCAGCTTGGGAAGTTCCTGGAGATTTGAGGGCAATGCCCAGCAAAAGCTAGAGTTAGTGGTTGTGATGTGTAGACTAGGCCTTATACTCTGCCTCAGAAGCGTTTAGAAGAGTGAATGGTGACAATTACAATGAGCACTTGTTAACTCACATTCTGACATTGTGGAGCCTTCAAGACAACCAAGGAATCTGTTTCCGTGCCCCTCTCATGCATTTTAGCCTTGGCCTGGTTATGTAACCTGCATACTTTTGCTAGCTAGGAGAACAAAGTGCATCTCGGAGCGCATAACTTTCAGTCACCCTGTGGCAACACAGCAGGATTCCTATTCCAAAGGGCTTAACTGGCCAAGATTTCTGCTCCCATTTGTATGCTCGTTTGACGTCGCCAGGGCAGCCATTGGCACCGGGAGCCACTGAGCTTGCTTACCCGCATTGCACAGACATGTAAAACACTTGACAGTCATTCAGCAGGTCGGGCCTTTCTTTTCTTTCTTCACTTGACATTCTCTTTTGTATCTATGGTTTAGAAATTCTCTCTTAAAAAAAAGAAAAGAATGCGCTCATTTAACAAATTATATCTGCTAACCGTTTGAATCTTGGACAGTGTGTGTGTTGAGTGACCAGTCAAAAGGAAATCATTCAGATGAGGAAGGAAATGCTAAATCCTCAAATGGAAGAACTTAGTTTTAAAAAAATGTGTGGAGACTCCTGCTTAAAATGCGGCCCACAGGGACGGATTGATGTTTTCTAAACAGGTGTTACCTTAGTCACAATGCCTGTTCCCTTTCAGTCTGAGCTTTCCCTTTCAGTCTGAGCTTCTCATATGATTGCCTCAATGATTTGCTCAAAGTTCAAAAGTAACAGCATGCGAGGGACTGCAGTCTATACTAGGGTGTATAGCTCACTGAAACGAGGGTTCTGCTATGCGTTTTTTCATCATTTATGAATTTTTTTCATCATGTTTTTCATGTTTTCATCATGTTAACACTAATGTTTTGCTTCAGTTCTGGTTTTAGACTTCTAGTTGGTTCTACAATGCAAATCCTATTGCATTGTTCATTGATTGCGTCCCATCCTGATTGATTGCGTCCCACTCTGTGTAATCCACCCTGAGTTCAAGGGAGAGAGGTGGACTATAAATAATGTAAATAAAATAAATAGTTCGGTTTTGCATCTGCATGGTGGTGGCAGTCAGCATGGCGGCTGGCCGAATAATCACTGTGTTGACACGTGTTTGGGATTTACTAGTTTATTTAGATCATGCCTTGACTGGGCAGGCCATGCATCATTTCAATGCAGCTAGGTCAGAGTGTGCATATGTGCTGGCTTGGCACCTGTGCAGGTGGAGGCCTTCATTGGTCAGTGGGATTCTGGCACATGCTCCAAAGTAACTGGGTTGAAATACAGTTCTCAGGCAGCAATGCAACAACAGATGCATATTTTGCTCTTGGAGTCCGCAGGAGGCAACCCGGGCAAGGCTGCAGAGACAAGCCATGCACTTAACCTCCACTCCAGCAGGATGTAGTCGTTCAAGGCCTTTTCCCTTTTAGTAAGCACAAGCCCCTCCCCCTTTTTTGAATATACCAGAGTACTGATGGCAATCCGTGAATAAATTGTGATTTGAAAAGTTGGCCGATGTACCTATTGGATCACTGTTAAAAGGAGCACAAAGAAACAGCATTATGTGCAAGAAAGGAAGGGAAAAAGCATCAATACAGCCCTTCCTTGCCCTAGATCAAGGATGGGGCCGGATGTTGGTGGCGTTACATGTAGAAAGCATATCCCCCCCCCAAGTTTCCTGACTTCACCCGTAGATTGTGAAGTCCCACTGCAGCAGTTCCCAAACTGTTCTGGGGCACATTATAGTGCTACAGGAGCAGTTGGAATTTTCCTTAACAAAATTAGGCCTTTGTGTTCCATGCATCCCCCACTCTGTACACATATGAGAATACCCATGCAGTATTGATCATCCTGTCTCTGCCAATATATGGACAACAGTATCATCCTGTTGGTGAGAGTCCCTGGATGGTGGGAGTTCACTGGAATATACGAGCATGGTGTAGTGGTTAAGAGTGGCAGGCTCTAATCTGGAGAACTGGGTTTGATTCCCCCCTCCTCCTCCACATGAACCCTGCTAGATGTCCTTGGGCCAGTCATAGTTCTCAGAACTCTCTCAGACCAGCTTACATCACAAGGTGCCTGTTGTGGGGAGAGGGAGGGAAGGTAGAGAAGAGCAAGATATAAAAATGTACTCTTCATCTTCTACACTTCTTCTTTAGTTTATGCTGGGAATTGTGGGAAATCCCTTAAACGTTATTCCCTGGAAATTATAGTCCTTTTCCTCTCATCGCACTGGATCTCTGGTGTGGCCTTCACGTGTGACAAACCATAAAATATGCATTGACTACCACTGGTCCCTGTCATATGTGCCAGAAAATGCCAGGAGGGGGGAAGCAAGCCTATTTGTGTCACAGTAATTTGACTCGCCACTGCACGATCAGATGCAGCGGCGGGTAAATTGGGGTTTATTCTTTGCCACGTGTTTCTGGTACGCTTCATTGAGGAATCAGTGACACAATCAGAGCATACTGGAGTGATCACATGGGAAACTCCGTCTGTGGCCTGTCGCAACCCATTTGATACTGCACTTTCCCAGGTATTTTTTAACTCCGCGTCTTCAGCGGAATGCGACGGGTTGCCGACGGGTGCGGGATGCTTGCCAGATGTTCTCGTGTCATTGCTCCTTTAAAATCCGCCCAGCAGGTGTACCTCTCATGCGGCTTCTTCTGCGTGTGATCGGGATTGATACTTTTCTTGCCACCTTTCTGACTCAGCAATAACTGAAGAGTAGTAAAGCACACTGAAGTGACCTGTGGGGTTCTGTCTTTTAACTCTCAACAGGTGGTTCACCGTGTGTTTCTGGCACGCTTCATTGAGGGATCAGTGACACAATCAGAGCATGCTGGAGTGATCACATGGGAAACTCCGTCTGTGGCCCGTCGCAACCCATTTGATACTGCACTTTCCCAGGTATTTTTTAACTCTGCGCCTTCAGCGGAGTGCAACGGGTTGCCGACGGGTGCGGGATGCTTGCCAGATGTTCCTGTGTGATCGCTCCTTTAAAATCCGCCCGGCAGGTGTACCTCTCATGCTGTTTCTTCTGCATGTGATCGGGACCATTGATACTTTTCTCGCCAACTTTCTGACTCAGCAATAACTGAAGAGTAGTAAAGCACTCTGAAGTGACCTGTGGGGTTCTCTCTTTTAGCTCTCAACAGGTAGAGCTTTTTCTTAACGCTACTCTTAAACAAACAAGCCTTTTGTTAAAGGAATAAGTAAACCTATTGTGGGAGGTCAAGGTTCTTAATGTGGCAGAAAATTGATATACTGGGTTGATGGAAGCCCAGGTATGCTCTAGGGCTGTTTTGACTCAAGATGGGATTTGACAACAAGCATGTCCTCATCAAAAAGGGGCATGGAGTTCATGGTCTCCAGCATTTCACAGGTGATAGTGTGGCCTGTATCCTGCCACTTAGTCTGAAGCCTTTCTCCAACCTAAGGTGACTTCCTTCAGTTTAAACGGCTGCTCCTGTGATGGAAGAGCCACTTAAGTTGGAGGAAGACCCACAAGGGGGGATAAATTTCCTCCGCCTGAGGTGGGAGGGCTTCTGGAGTTCTGGCCCCACTGGTGAACCTCCTGATGGCACCCGATATTTTTGGCCAGTGTGTGACAGAGTGTTGGACTGGATGGGCCATTGGCCTGATCCAACATTGGCTTATCTTATGTTCTTATGTTTAGGATACTGGCTAGTAACACTTATAAGCTAGTTATACACCTGTCATTCCATGAAGCATGACATCTAGTGTGGTAGTGATTAGAGTGACAAAGTGCAGGGATCAGAGTGGAAATCCCCACTCAGACATGATCAGACCACCTCGAGGTAGGGTTGCCAATCTCCAGGTGAGGTCTGGATAACTCCTAGAATCACAACTGATCCCCATGCTATAGAAATCAGTTCTCCTGGAGAAAAATAGTTGCCTTGCAGGGTGGACTCTATGGCCTTATACCCTGCTGAAGTCCCTCCTCAGGCTCCAACACCAAATCTCCATGAATTTCCCAACCTGGACTTGCCAATCCTACCTTGGGCCAGTCCCTCATTTTGAGTCTAACCTACCTTACAGGGCTGCTGTGTGCAGACAAAATGGGAAGGGGCAGAGAAGCACATGTGCCGCCCTGAGCTCCTTGGCAGAAGGGCAAGAGAAAATCATACAGATAGAAAAATGATTCATTGCCTGAGACCTCATCCCAATTATATATTGCTGAAGGTTCTTGTCTAGTGCTTTGTACTATCTCCATTTATCTCATAGTAGCCTGTCCTGGTTCTTTGAAGCAGGGGTATGTGTAAACTGGTTGTGACAGTTTCTTTCTCAAATAAACAGGTTTAAAAATCTCGCAATTCACCTGTTTGGTTGATAGTGGAATCTCAAAGTACATGGACTAGGTAACAGGCTTGCAAATGGAAAACTGTAATCATGCTAAGTGGGCAGTAGATAAATAGAAGCAGTAGGGGGGCTATTTTGTGTGAAAATAGCCTGTTCCTACTATTTAGCCAATCCATCACCAGCTAAATCTGATGCTGGCTTGATGGTGCTAGGGATAATGGCAATTTATCAACATAGCATTGAAGGGGGTGTCAGATCTTAAAACAAATCTCTTGGGATCGACTAGTTGTTTTCAACAATGGATAGATCCCAGGTTTTTCTACCCCATTCCTGGTGCTTTCCAGTGTAGCTAAAGAATCATCCACTCAGCTGTCAGCCTACATTCGATTAGGTTTTTATGGAAAATATCATTTGATCTCTGTTTTACCCTCACAACAGCATTGTGGGATAGATAAGACTGAGAATGAGTGGCCAAGGACCCTGAATGAGTAATGAAGATTTCAAACTAGGTTTCCCTGTTCCTATTCCAATATGAATGTCATTGATTTTAACCTGGTGCCGGAATGTTTATAATCTGATGCCTCACAGTTTAATCTGGGTTGCCTGCAATTGAAAACTCACATTCTCTAGTCACCACCTGGATGTCTTTTGAATGGTGGGACATCCTTTGAAATGGGCGTTACAGAATAGACGCGTTCCTACTAGAACAGGGAGATCTGAGCTCAAATTCCCCATTTGCCATGAAGCTCATTGCCTTGGACCAATCACTTTGAGCACCCTCAGCCTTCTGATGATGAAATGAGGAGGAGAAAACCATGTATCCTACTGAATTCCATGGAAGAAGCATGGGATAAAAAAGTAACAGACAGATATGGGAGTAAGTGGCCTCTTTGTCCTCTTCCCAAATATGTGTATGGTGATGGGGGATTAAAACCAACTATTGAAAGGAGATTGCAGTATGCATATTAAAAGAAAGCAAAATTAATATTACTGACACATTGTGCACAGCATTAGCTCTCGGGATGCCAGCCTCCAGGTGGGACCTGGGGATCCCCTGGCATGACAGCTCATCTCCAAACTACAGAGATCCGTTACCGTGGAGCAAATGGATGCTTTCGAGGGTGGATTCTATGGCATTGTACCCCACTGAGGTTCTTGTCCTCCCCAGGCTCCACCTCCAAATCTTCAGGAGTTTCCCAACCTGGAGCTGGCAGCTAACCCCCCCCACACACACACACACATACCTGGCAACCCTAATTAGCACACTAACGGCACAATCCTAAAATCATACTTAGGACCCATCATATCAATGAGACATGCATGTTATCTCATTACTTTCAGTGGGACTTCAAACATGGCCAACGTTCTCTCGTTTGCATCCACTGGACAGTTAACTGAAAATATCGCCACTGAACTTACTTGGAGAAGTTTAAGGCAAGGCAAGCCTCCCCCTCCCCAACTGAGCCACTAGCTTGGACTGTGTGTGCTTTGTACAAAGTCTTCTGAAACCAGCACCTAATAAAAGTGAAATATAAGCTGATATTAAGTTTTATCAACACAAAGCACTGATGGTTAAGGACACCATTCATCAGAAACTTCAGCCGGAGGAACATTAGCAGTGGTAACTTGGCGACTCAGCCTCTGCAGAACCTTATCATGATTTATGGGGCTGTTCTGTGGCTTTAGCCCTTTATGATGGCTGCATGAAGCCATATGTCATTCTTTCACCCAGTAGCTCAATCAATTCTGATAGCTGTCAGAGGGGAGAACAGGAGAAAACCTTGAACCTCACTCTACACTTAGGTGGGGAAATTTAAAATTCAGATAAGGACAATTTCCTTTCCTATTTTTAAAAGCTGTTCTAATTAAAGGGGTCCTTTCAGCCTTTCCTCTACTGTTTTATGAAACCAGACCATACTGCATTATGAAACCAGACCATATTAAGTCATGTTGGGGGAGATATCTCCTACAGAACAGAAAAGTTGTATTAAAACTAAAATGAAATCTTACGAAGTTTTGAAATCCGTTGAATTTCAAACTTTGGGGTCTGAAGGGAAAACCCCCCTTCTATTTGAATGTTTGTTTCACATGGTTGGTGAGACTGAAATGAACAAGTAACAATGAAGTCAGTTGCGAACGGAAGTGCATTCCCTGCCATTGTGCGCACACTTAACACACATTGTGTGTGCATTATGCATATTTCAAATGATTAACATGCTCATTTCTCTTCATTTTCCTGGGGATTTTCCTTTTTACACAGGCAACACTTGTCTTGCAGCCTGAAGCGGAATTGTCCAAGAATGATTTGCAGTTGTGATATTTCTAAACTATCAGAGAGCCATTCTCCCCAACCATTTGGTCCACCTTTGCCATTAAATCCCATCTAAAACCGATAAGCTGTTATAGTTTCGGAGGGTACCTGTGTTGGTTTGCCATAGAAGAGAGTCAGAGCTCCCTTCGAATCTATGTTTGACGAAGAGAACTTGTACTCTCGAAAGCTTATACCCTGGAGCTCTTGTTGGCCTCTAAGGGGCTCCTGGACTATTCAAATCTAACTAATGAGCTGTTCTGGAATTTAAAGTCAAGGCTGGCAAAAGCAGGAGAGCCATTTAGAGGAGACTGGGCTCTAGCACTCCCATACTTTAGACCAGTGGTGTCGAACTCATTTGTTACGAGGGCCGGATCTGACATAAATGTCAGTTTGTCGGGCCGGGCCATGTATGCCATAAAATGTAATGCCAGGTACTGGAGATATAAACTTTATAAAGGACACAGGGAAACCTCATTAATGATATCATTTTCCCCCTCAAAATACAAAGAAAAGTAATTGACTTGTAGCAGTAAAAGCAATTGATTTACTGGGGAACCCCTAAAAGCCTGGCTCTCCCACAGGGCTATTTTTGGGCAGGAACGCACAGGAACGGAGTTCCGGCTGGTTTCCAAGTCGGCCATGCCCAGCAGGAACTCATTAGCATAATAGGCCACACCCAACAGCAGAAACTCATTAGGATTGGCTACATTAGGGGTGGCCTATCATGCAAAGGAGTTCCTGCTACAAAAAAGCCCTGGGTTTTGACAACAAAAAAGGTAAACAGAATAAGAAGCAAAAGGTGGGTGTGGCTGAATGAGCACACTTCCGGTAACATGGGGGTGTGGCCTAATATGACAATGAGCTGTGCTGTCAGGGGTGTGGCCTAATATGCTAATGAGTTTCTGCTGTTGGGTGTGGCCTTTTATGCTAATGAGTTTATGTGGCCTTTTATGCTAATGAGTTTCTGCTGGGCTTTTTCTACAAAAAAAGCCCTGCTCTCCCAGATCCCCCCACCTCCACTTCTCATCCCTCTTGCATTTCCCATAGAAGCAGTGGGGCTGAAGGGATGGTCTGATAGAGAGGCTGTTTCCAAAACCTCCAGGGGACACTTTTTGTCCTTCCGTGACCCCTTTGCTGGCACAGGCTGAGAACAGCACCAGTTGCTCATGGGCTGGATAAGAGCACTGGATGGGCTGGTTCCGGCCCACAGGCCGTATGTTTGACACCCCTGTTTTAGACAATACACAAATGTGCTCCAGGAATTCTTTACTGGACATATCACTGAATCTACACTAAACAGAAGGTTAGTGTTTGTCCTGTGCTGATAATACATTATGTGATATATACGAGATTTTTGAGATGTATGTGGGATATATTATGAGATTTATATGTTTTTTTAAAAAACAATAACAACAGCAAATGTTCTCAACAAGCATAGTTGACTGTTTCTGCCATCTGACAGCTGCATTCTTCACCAGTGACACTGTGTAATTTCTTTTAGAATATATATTTATTAGGCATTGTCCAGGTAAGACAACGACAGAAACAAACACACATAAAATCCAAGGTTCAAGTCCAATAACACCTTAAAGATCAACCACATTTCCAGGTCTTCTGAGTTTCTGAGGGTCAAAGCTTCCTATGTCAGATCTCACAAAGAGAGCTTTTGACTAACCCTGAAAATCTTGTTGGACTTCAGTCTTGGTCTCCTACCGGAGACCAGCACTGTTACCCACATGAATCTTAAAGTTCAAGTTATCAAGATGAATTTCCTCACAAAAAATTACGCATATAAACCAATAAATAAAAATCTTAAAGAATTGCTAAGTCAGTCACACACAATGCTAAGCCATAACTTAATTTTAAAGAAGGAAAAAGCAAAACTAGTTATCTAGATATATTATCCCCCACCCCAAGAATTAATCTTTGACTTAGCCCTAACATTGTTAGGACTTTCATTAATATTATCAGTGATGTAATGTAGCTTCAGTGGTGTCATAAGCTACCTCTCAATGATCTTTTAGGAAATTTCCTTGTTCCTTGTTTTAAATGGCAGCATAATAAAAATGGAATTCCTGGTCTCATTAGACATTTCTGTGCTCAGGTCATTCCTCCATAATTCTTTTAAAACAAGCATAGAAATCAGGTTTTTTATTAGTTTTCGAAAGCAAACATTTAGTTCTGGCTTCCAGCTTTAATATTAGATGTTCAATTGGACTTGGGTGAGATGAATCCTGCACTGCAATGTGGAATATGAATAAAATACATGAGCGGATGTCAACGATTTCAAATAATTTTTCAATCCTGCAGCATTTTTTAAAAAAATGAATGCTAAAAAGGATATCCTCATTCAAGGACATCTTTAAGTATATAGTAAGTGCCATCAAGTCACTACCAACGTATGGAGACCCCAGCCAGGGGCTTTCAAGGCAAATGAGAAGCAGAGGTAATTCGCCAACGCCTTCCTCTGCAGAGTCTTCCTTGGTGGTCTCCCATCCATGTACTGACAGTGCTTAGCTTACAAGATCTGACGAGGTTGGGCTAGACCATGCTGCCTTCCCTTCCAAAGACATCTTTCAGTAAATATAATTTCTAGGGTTGGATATCGCCAGCTTTTTCAGTCAGTCTCATCTAAATTCTTTCTTTTTACAGCTCCCAGCCCACCACCTTTGATCCCCCCATAATGGTCACATGATCCCCTGAGTGCTCTTTTTTTGTGGTTAAAGGGGACTACCCTTTCATTTCTAACCAGCAGAAAAGCTGGTTGGATCCAACCAGATTTTGTTAAGCAGTTGAAGCCCTTGGCTTAGATTTATACTAAATTTGCAATTTTGCATGAGATTCCTCAGGATCCCTGTTCTCCCACAAACAGCATTTTATAGAGATTAATGGGTTTCAGTGGGAGTGGGAGGCAGGGCAATTCTGGAAAATTTAGTCTGGATCCAACCCATGGTCATTATTGTTACCATAAAAGGGAGAGTGTTCCAGGGCACTCTGGACCTGGTCTCTAGGAGTGACTCATTCCAGACAATAACAATCTTGTGGCAGAAACTCTGTTTTTGGACTAACAGTATCCTTCTACATCACATCACTGTGCAGATCAACTTTAAAAATTGTGTAAGTGTAACAGTTAAAATAAATTGCTCCAGTTTATCAGCAAAAGTGTTTATGTTAGTGTCTTTATGCATAACCCAGTTCTATATGATTCCATTTCCTCTCTTATATTTGCACACGATTTGTTGATGGTGGCACCAGCCCTTTGGAATGGAGTTCCCCTGTCTTGGCATCTAGGCTTGCCAAGGAACATGCCTGGAGAACAACTGGATTGCTTTAGTCTTCTGTAGGAAGTCCAGGAAGAACTTTGAGTAGCAACTTTCCAAAGGACCTGCAAAATTGCCTGTTTTCACAAGGCCTTCTAAAATTTCCTGTAATTCATGTCATTTATTCTTGGCATTTTATCTTTTGCAATGTTTGCTTTAATTTATTGATGCTTAAATATTTTCCCATTATTTTAATTGCCAAGAGTCCTGCTGTGCCAGGAGACGTCCTACCTCCCTGCTCCCAACCACTGCCACCACTTGGGAGCAGTGTTCCTGCTAAGGTGAGTGAGTGGGAGCTAGTTCACAGTTTTTAAGCCTCAGCTAGCTCACACATTTTCGTCTTAGCTCAGGAAGGAGGGCTCCAGAGCAAACTAATTTATGCAGTGGCCAAATCGCTCGCTCACAACTTTTATGCCAGCAGCTCACAAAGTTGGATTTTTGCTCACAAGACTCCACAGCTTAGAGGGAGCATTGCTTGGGAGGCTAACAATAATGAAAACAACCATGATGTTATATTATGAAAATATATTTAGACTACTATTCTGTAGTGAATAATATTTCTTCATCACATTATAAAATATACGCATAAACACAGTGGGAATCTATCTATATAATAATTCTGTTTTGGTCATGGACTCTCCTGAACATTCCACAAGCTCCCAAATCAGTTAGCTCCCTGATCTGTCACTCAGACGCTGTCCCTATCCACTGGCTGTGTTGCCTGAGTCTCGCCTCCAATATTCTAAACAGTTTGCTGTTCCTCTCCCCCCAATAGCCAGTCGGAACACAGGTCATTTGCATATGCGGCCTAATTGGCCTTTGCCTCTGTCCCGAGGGTGAACCTCCCCAAGGCTGGCCTTCACCGCTTGGGACTTGGGAACCACTGACTACCCCAGCCCCGACCCCAACAGCACTTACTGAGGCCCGGAGCTGACTAGATGCACTGACGCCGACACCCACAGGACCCGACGAGATGCCTCTGAGGTGCCCGGGTCGTGCTGCCAGGGGCAGGGGCCCGGCTGCAAAAGGAGATGTGGAGATGTCCCGGAAAGGGGGGAGGGGACTGCACGGGGCGCAAGGGTGTGCCCTCAGCCCCAAGCTGCCTGGAGGGAGAGAGATGCATGGCAAACATGGCTGCTGGGGCTGGAAAGAGGGAACCGGAAGGAGACTGCACCCCCAGCTCAGTGTCCTAACTTAAGAAGGGAGGGCGGGGCTGGAGTAGTGGGTGGAGGGTGGAACCTTGGGTGGAGCAGGTGGCAGGGAGCAGGAATAAAAAGGGGAACAGGAACAGAGGCCGAGGAAGATGAGAAGGCACTGACGGCACTAAAAGCGGGAGAGAGAGACGGAGCAGCCTGAATACATCAAGTGAGAGAGGAGGGTGGTGACGTATCCTCCTCCCCTCCCAACTGTCTGAGGCCTCTGAGGTTCCCCTCTTCCACTCCCCGGGTGGTAGGTCGCGGTGGCTTATAGATTGGAGCAGTGGGGGACCAGTGACAGCGACGAGGGGTCGTCCAGCTCATGTGACAGCCTCTAACATTCTAAACAGTTTGTTGTCGCTGTTGGGAATCATTGAATGTGTCCTGAGGTAAAATACATATCCCAATTTTCCCTTAAATGGTCACTGGAGTTGCCAAAATACAGATCTCGATCTTTCCTTAAATGGTCACTGGAGTTGCTAATCTTCCTGTGGGGGTGGAGAGCTCCCAGAAACCACTGTGTTCCCCAGCCACAGCACATCATTTCCCCTACAGAAGATTTCCCAGCTACTACAATGGCTGCTATGGGCAGTGGACTCTATGTAATTATACCCTGCTGAAGTCCCTCCACAGCCCAAACCCTGCCCTCCCCAGGCTCTACCCCTCAAATCTACAGGTCTGGCCAACCCCTTAGTATTGCCAGCCTCCAGGCAGCACCTAAAGATCTCCAAGATCAGTTCTCCTGGATAAAATGGCTGCTTTGGGCAATGGACTCAAATCTACAGGTATTTCCTCAAGGGTGTAGACTTTCCAATTTCCCGGGGGGGGCTGGGGCTGGGCCAGAGGCATTGCTGTGCTAGGAGCAAGTGTGGCTCCCGGGGGAGGCTGAGCACTTTCCTGAAAATTTCGGCGGGGGCTGAAGCCCCGCCGCCCCCACGAAGATTACGCCTATGTATTTCCCAACCCAGAGTTGGCAACCCTGTAATTGGCTATGGAACTGCTTCCCAGACCCTTGGAACCCCGAAGATATGGCATAGGAGAAGGTGCTTTTCTTCCTTAGCTGCCACTGCATAACCCCAAATCAACATAAGTCAGGGGTGGAGGGAACCATACCTATTACCATGAGGCTATCCTCCCATACTGCCCACTTGGAGCAGCAAAATGACTTGAAACAGCCCTGCCTTATACTTAAGCAGAAGGAAATAAACATAGCTTGCCTCCCCCAATTTTCCCCTTCCCTCTGCTGCCCCACCAGCCATAGCCGGGACACTCACCTGGAGCTTCCTTCTAGAGCTCATTGTATTTCTTCCCACAATGGGCCTTACTCCTAGTTGCATATAATACCGTTTCACATAACAACTTTTTCTAAGTGTGCTGTCTGAATACCATTAGTTTACACATCAACAATTCTTATCTGTGAATTAACACACAGCATGTTTCCCACTTCAATTAAACATATTCTTTCAGTGCTCACGGTTTTTTTTATTGTTTGCATCCTTCCCTAGATCTCTCTGTTGTTTCTACAAGACTTGGGAGGCTGGCAGGTGGAATATACCCCCCAACATTGCTATTGTTTGAACTGTGTGACATCATTTCTGGACTCAAATAGGAAATTATGTCATACCATTCTAGGATTCGGGGGGAGGAAGGTAAAGGTAAAGGTAAAGGTTCCCTTGCTCAAAAGCCAGTCGAATCCGACTCTAGGGTTGCGGTGCTCATCTCCGTTTCAAAGCCGAAGAGCCAGCGCTGTCCGAAGACGTTTCCGTGGTCATGTGGCTGGCATGACTAAACACCGAGGTGCACGGAACGCTGTTACCTTCCCACCGAAGTGGTACCTATTTATCTACTTGCAATTTCTTGCTTTCGAACCGCTAGGTTGGCAGGAGCTGGAACTAGAGACGGGAGCTCACCCCATCTTGCGGCACCCGGGACTACTATTCTGTAGTGAATAATATTTCTTCATCGCATTATAAAAATATATGCCTACACACAATGGGAATCTCTCTATATAATAATTCTGTTTTGGTCATGGACTCTCTGAGCCACCGGTAAAACTGCCCATTGAATCTTCCAGGATTGCCCCTCAAATCTCCTAGCATAGGATAAGGCAACCAGAGAGCCAGTTTGGTGAAATGGTTAGAAGCGTGGAGTCTAATCTGGGAGAACCAGGTTTGATTCCCCAGTCCTCCACATATAGCTGCTGGTGTGACCTTGGGCAAGCCATAGTTCTGTCAGAGGTGTTGTTGAAAAAAGCAGTTTCTGTCAGAGCTCTCTCAGCCCCACCTACCTGGAGATTGTTCTAGGCCCCACTTGGAGGTTGCCAATGCTCTAGATCTGAGGCACAGTGCACAAGAGACTGTGGCAATTGAACACACCATGTTTGCCTGTTGGCCATGTTCACTGTGAAGTTCATGGCCTCTGTAGCGGATATAGCCCAGAGCGGCTACATTTCTTTCGGTGCATTCTGACCCAATACATAGAAATCTCTTTGCGCGTCTCCCCTGCAGCAAATATAAATGGTGCCTTTGGGTCTCAGTGATTTTTGGACTGCATCCTCCTCCAGGATGTAAAGGCAACACCTCCCACAGTGGTCTGACTGCTCTGGAGCAGGAGAGGGGAGAGCTGCAGCTTTAACTATCCCCCAAAGTATGTCCTTCTTACATTCCTCCCCAAATGCAGGAACGATCAGATTTATTTTTGAAAGAAGGCATTTCATAAATAAGGCTGCACTAATTGCCTGCAGGGTCCTTCCTGCCCCCTTCTTCTCCATACTTGACAAGTTGTTCTCCTGAGCGGGGAATAAAATGTAATTGCTCTTGGCCGTATAGGCCAAATTATGTATTACATTTGCCTTATGCGTAAGCTTTATGGGTTGCTTTTTTATGAATAGGGCCCTATGCTGGAAAGGTGGGAGGTTAAAAGTTCACACCTTCCTACCGTATGCTCATGAGGCAATGAATGCCTGCAAGCCAGCTCCAGGAACTTTAAATGCTTGCTGGGGTGAAAAAAAATAAAATAAAAGACAAACAACCCTGTTTAACAACCAATAATCAAGTCTAAGCCCCAACAGAAATCCCATGACAGCCCCGAAAGATTGATGCAACAGGGTAAACATTGCTTTCTATTGACATAAAGACCAACATTACTGGAGATCGGTTCTTTCTTTCTCTGCCTACGGAGCCCGGGACACAGGCCGGATTTTGTCCAAGGGTCCCCCCTCCACTCACTGATGACAGCCGTAACACTTGCAGTTTTATAAGCCACACAGGAAATTTAGTTCCCAGAACAGTCTTAAGTGGTAGCGATTGACTGTTACAAAAGGAACACAGAACCCCAGGCTACACTTCTGGCTGTTAACCTTTAAAATTAACGTGTCACAAACATGTTATTGTTCATGAATGGCTGCTATGAATCACTTTAAAGTGAGCTACAATTCACTCTGTATGAGTGCTTCCTGTGTGCATACTGGGGCTCTGAGGCGTGCACAGAGTTCGGCGTGCCTGGATTCCCCTCAACACCAGGGAACGCTCTGTCATTATAGGACGCCTGTGGAACACGTTCTGAGACAGACGGAAAAGGGGGCAGCTGCTGCTCATGCTTCATTGTTGTGACCTGTCTTGTAAGTCCTGTGGGAATAAAGGTGGGATAGAAATCAATAACATCTGAATAACTCTCCAGCCAAAGATATCTACACATACTTCTATCAAGGCATGGGGTTGCCAGCCTAAAGCACGGATGCCACAAATGAAACACACAACTGGACATTTGGTGTTTTGTTTTGCTTTTTGCTGTCAAGTCACAGCTAATTTATGGCCACCGCGTTGGGTTTTCAAGGCATCAGAGGTATTTCAGAGGTAGTCTGCCATTTCGTTCCTCTGCACAGTGACCCTGGTATTTCTCAGTGGTCTCCCATCCAAATACTGACCAGGGATGACCCAGTTTAGCTTCCAAGATCTCACAAGATCAGGCTAGTCTAGGTTATCCAGGTCAGACTAGGGATTCCAGCCTCCAGCTGAGACCTGGGGATCCCTTGGAATTACAGCTCATCTGCAGATTAAAGTCATCAGTTACCCTGGAGACAATGGAAGGTAGACTCTATGGCATTGTACTCCACTGAAGTCCCTGTCTTCGCCAGGCTCCATCCCCATGTCTTCAGGAGTTTCCCAAACTGGATCTGCCAATCCTACCCCCCCATCCCCTACCAGTGGCTAGGGGGAACCTGGCAACCTTAGCAGGGCAGGCATTTGTACAGGAGCAGAAAGACCCATAGGCCTGACCTTGGTATAGTCATGCCTGCCTTCTTGCCTGCCATACGGTGTTGTGCTGCTCTGAGTTCTTCAGTTCGAGTTGCTTCTAGACTACCAGATGAAGGATTTGCTGTATTCATTGTACAGATTTGTCCTGGACTGCTGGTTAATTTCCCTTCCTTCTCTTTTATTGCACCGTCATTTGCTGCCAATATTTTCAATGGCAGGACATTATTATCAGCTAGGACATTTCATCATAGATAACGAAATGAGAGCCAGTTTGGTGTAGTGGTTAAGTGCACAGACTCTAATTTGGGAGAACTGGGTTTGATTCCCCACTTCTCCACTTGCAGCTGCTGGATGACCTTGGACAAGCCATAGTTCTCTCAAAGCTGTTCTTGAAAGAGCAGCTCTTGGAAGAACTCTCTCAGCCCCACCTACCTCACAAGGTGTCTGTTTTGGGGAGGGGAATGGAAAGGAGTTTGTAAGCCGCTCTGAGACTCCGAGGGCAGGATATAAATCCAATCTCTTCTTCTTCCCCAAACAATTTAGAATCTGGTTGTGGAGGAAGAAGGCCCAGTGGGACCTATGACGTGCCTTGAAGATGTGGATATTTAGTCTTGAGTGGGAAGATTGCAAAGACCTTGGCGTGGAAGACATAATAGGCCTTGCAAAAGGTGCAGAACAGACATGCTCCACCCAAGATACTCAAATACCAAACAATGTGCTCTGGAAAGCAGGTAGGTAGGCAGACCTGTTGTCTATTCAGGCTCTTAATAAAATAATGTGCATTTGCTCCTGTCATAAGAAAACACAGCTGCTCTGAGAGGCATCAGAGTTTTGGGAAGAATGGTAAGGAGGAGGCGGACAAAAACACAAGAAGATCTACAGAAACATTTGAATGGAATAAGATGTAAACCGCATGCTGATGGAACCAAAACAGAATGACAATTAAGAAAGTCATTTATGAGTGAATAGGACAGAAGGATGTGATCGAAAATCATCATCAAACTGCACATTATGTTTCCTTCTGTGCTCGTTCTAAAAAAAACACATGAAAAACAATCTTTTTCTTTTCTGAATTAACCAACTGGGGCTGCTTTTCAAGAAGGAGAGCTGTGAGAATAAGATAGAACTTTCTTCTGTTCTGTTTTCTACACTGAAAAATGTCACCCCTCCTGGAGAAGATGTCTAAATGGCTGTATTGATCCCCAGTGGGAATACAGCAGCTCGGAGTTTGCTTTTTTAATAGGTAAAATGGCAGTGGAAAGCTTTAAATCATGTCTCTCTCCCCATGCTGCTCTCCTCCTTGAAATAGCAGCCCTAGTGGCTGCATCTGTAAAAGAATAACGATGTCTTTGGAAATGAATGTGGAAGAAAATGTCATGTGGAGTTTGACCCCAAATGAAATTAGAATGATTAAGAGAGAGATCACAAATTAATAACAGTTTAGATTCATCGATTGCCTTTCCTCTTTATACCACATACGTTTATGATTGGAAATACCTGGTTCTGTCAACTTGGATTGTTAATTTGTCACCAACTTCTGGTGACCCCAGCAGGGGGCATGCAAGGCAAGTTAGGAGCAGAGGTCATTTGCCATTGCCTTCCTCTACTGAATCTTCCTTGGCAGTCTCCCAACCAAGTACTGACCCTAGGGGTCGTTTCATAGAAAAAGAGCTAGGGGAACTCATTAGCATAACTCATTAGCATATGCCACACCCCCTGACATCACCAGAAGTGTGTCATAAGGCCACACCCACCACTCAGTTAGTCTTAGTCTTAAAGGTTAGTCTTAAAGGTGCTATTTGTTAGTCTTAAAGGTGCTATTTGAACTCTTGGACTATTTTGCAGCAACAGACTAACACAGCTACCTTGGGGAAGCTCCTGGATGGGGCTGGGAGTCCTTGCGGAGGCCACGTGGAGTGGCCTCGGCCAGGCAGAGGGGGAGGACGCCAACTTACCCTCCTGCTTCTTCCTCCTTCTGCAACAGAATGAGTCTGGAAGCAGGGGGTGGCCGGAAGAAGGGGGCGAGGCTTCGTCGTGTGCCCCGCCCCCTGCACCTCACCCGGGGGAACTGCGATCCCCCGCGATCCCCCCGAATCGACCTCTGACTGACCCTGCTTAGCTTCTAAGATCTGATGAGATCAGGTCTAGTATGTTGCCTCCCTTCCCTTCCAATTCTAGGCGAGAACAACAACAAAAAGGATTGGCTTTGGCTAAGGTCTCTTACACAGCCTTTGTCTCTCGACAAGAGAACAAATGTCACTTCTGGCATCTACTGAGCCCTCCCCTCCCAATAACAAACAGATAAAGAAAAGAGCCATTAAAGGTAAAGGTAAAGGTTCCCTTGCTCGAAAGCCAGTCGAATCCGACTCTAGGGTTGCGGTGCTCATCTCCGTTACTGCGATCCACCGCGATCCCCCCCGAATCGACCTCTGACTGACCCTGCTTAGCTTCTAAGATCTGATGAGATCAGGTCTAGTATGTTGCCTCCCTTCCAATTCTAGGCGAGAACAAAAAAAAAAAAGATTGGCTTTGGCTAAGGTCTCTTACACCACCTTTGTCTCTCGACAAGAGAACAAATGTCACTTCTGGCATCTACTGAGCCCTCCCCTCCCAATAACAAACAGATAAAGAAAAGAGCCATTATTCATCACTAAATGAGACTTTTAGGACCCGATCACACGCACAATTAGCTGCGCGAGAGGGATGAATGCCGGGCGGATTATATGGGCACGATCACATGGAAACATCTGGCAAGCATGGCACACCCATCTCCAACCCGTAGCATACCGCCGAAGATTCGGAGTGAAAAAGTACCTGGAAAAGTCTTCTATCAAATGGGTTGTGATGGGCCGCTGATGGACTTCCTTCGTGTGATCGCTCCAGCGCACTCCTCTTGCCTCGTTGGAGGGCTCCGGACACACCCGCCGACGGGGAAAAAATCCGCTTCACCACCGTTGCATTGGATCACGTAATGGTGGGACACATTGCGATGGCGCAAAGAGCCACACCGCCATCCCACGTCATCTGGCCCGTGTGATCGGGACCTTATTCGTTTTAACCAATATCTTCCTCTACCTGCCTGCATTTAGCTCCCACTGCTTGTGGTCGAAGTAAGTTCCAGTCATGTCAATCTACAGCACAGCATTTTTTCTCTAATGAGAGAGGACAAAAAAGTCAAAGGAAGCCAAAACAAAAGGGCAGTGGGGCATTGAAATAAGTTAAATTGAGAATTTCCATCCCCTCAAAAAAAAAAAAAAAAACAACCCCAACAAAACACATTAAGCTCTTCTTCAAAGGTCAAAGAAGTGTGCCCATTTAGTTCTGTGGGCAACATTGTCAGGGACTTACTTTGAATCTACTTGGTTGCTCCAGAACATATATAATAGGCTAGCCAGATAAATATTTTATATGCTGTGGAATGTGCTAAGTGCCGAAGGGAGGAAAATACCGTAAGGGCATGAGAAGGATCCAGACTGGCACTGTTCCAGCTCCCCATTTGTAATGTATTGCTGTAAAATTTCCATAGACTTCCCCCGAGAACAATGAAAAATTGTGTAAAGCGATACTTTTGGCTTAGAATGGACTGGAGACATCAGGGAATTCTTAAAAGAAAATGGAAGAAGATTGCCTTAGAAAGTTCAGCTACTTAAAAAAAATGAGATACATTAATCAAATATTGGAGACATTGCCTTTTTGGGGAGAGAAAATATGTAAGTATTGTCCAGGGCTTGAGGCAGCTTCAGTAGAAAGAGGCTTAAGGGTGCCAGATC
This sequence comes from Gekko japonicus, assembly GCF_001447785.1. Taxonomy (NCBI): domain Eukaryota; kingdom Metazoa; phylum Chordata; class Lepidosauria; order Squamata; family Gekkonidae; genus Gekko; species Gekko japonicus. The sequence goes on along the minus strand of NW_015176458.1, from coordinate 1,598,142 downwards.
TGTTCTTGGGTGAGGTGATGGCTCTTTAAAAAGCAGAAGGCTGAGAAGATGCAACAACGGGTCCTTCACTTCCTGTCCTTTTATTGCTTTTCAAATCTGAGGTTGCATTTCAATCTGTATTCTTTGCTGTATATCTTTTAAGTACACCAATAAGGGGACTGAAATTGAAACACTTCCTGTCCTGCAATTTAAGGGTGGGAAACCTCAACAACCAGCTGCCATAACAGGGTTGGGGGGCACCACACTCAGGGGACACATTGTGGGTGACCTACTCAATCATCCGCTCCACAGTTGAAACAAATAGCGCAAATCAAAAGACCAGGATAAAAAGGCCAAGGCTGTTAACTGTCAGTGACTCACTCGTTGTTTGTGCATGATTTTAATTTCTTAGAGCATTTTAGTCATCCTTAAACTTAACTCTGGCCTATTATGCACGGGTGTTTCCCCTCACTTTCACCATGCATGTCTGTTGGGTTTTCTTTGTTGTTCTGCATTGATTTTCTTCCCTTCAGTGCTTAGTTCACCCTCTGGTCGCTGTTTTCTCAGGTTTTCTGAGAGTGCTTTTGTGCTGATTCTTCCCTGGTTTTGCTTCCAAACAGAATGTAATTCAAAAGCGTACAGATTCCTTCGGATTTCCCCCTGCCCCTTTGATGCCCCCCAAAAGTCACTCTCCTGCCCACGTTGAGAGTGTTCCACCCATTCTGCAGCTTCTGCCATCCTCCCACCTTCATTGGTGTACAAGCTCCATTTCACAGCTGTGTTACTATGCAGCTGTGCTATGGCATCAGTGAAAACACCCCCCTTTTTTCAATGTAGTGGCACAAGAATGAAAAAGTTCTCCAGAGTTTCTGCCAGAGGACTCCTCCCCCATACAAATTGTAGCCCTGTGCAAAGTGTGGTCGAGTTGCAGCTGACGCGCACACACACACGTGCAATGTTCCCTCTAAGCTGAGTTAGTGTGATCTAGCTCACAGTTTTTCAAGCCTCTGGCTCACATGTTTTTGTCTCAGCTCAGGAAGGATGGCTCCAGAGCAAACTAATTCATGCAGCAGCCAAATTGCTCACTCACAACTTTAATGCCAGTAGCTCACAAAGTAGAATTTTTGCTCACAAGACTCCACAGCTTATAGGGAGCATTGCACACGTTGCCAGAGATCACAGCTTGCAATGTCAGTGGGTTCTACCATGCATTCTGTACACTCAACATGTTCCTCCATATCACGAGATCATGTGACTCCCATTTTTCACAGTGGCTGATAACACAGCAGAGAATCCCCTAGTGCCTGGCAATATGGAAAATGAGGCTTCACAGCTGCTTGTCAGTTAAAAAAAGAAATCTGGTCAGTTTCAACATGGGTTTGCCTGCATTACTTTCTGTTCTCTTTCATTCAAGGAACTAAGGCTAAAATACATGTGCAAAACCCAAACCATGAGGATTTAAATGGAAGGCGCTTTCTGGACACTACTGCACAGCTGCGATAGAGCAATTGCATAGTTTTTTTTAAAAAAAACTTTGAACACATGTCACAAGTGATGTTCCACCCCGATTTAGAAAAGTACATTTTAAAAATTGTAGCTGCAGAATAAATACACTGGAGGAAAAAGAATGGTGCGCAATTCAGGCACAGAATCTGAAGTCAAGCTTAAAGGCTTAGTAAAGGTTCCCCTTGCTTGAAAGCCAGTCAAAGGCGACTCTAGGGAGTGGTGCTCATCTCTGTTTCCAAGCTGAAGAGCCAGTGCTGTCTGAAGACATTTCTGTAGTCATGTGGCTGGCATGACTAAATGCAGAGGCACACAGAACGCCGTTACCTTCCCACCAAAGCAGTACCTATTTATCTACTTGTGATTTCTTGCTTTCAAACTGCTAGGTTGGCAGGAGTTGGGGCCAGAGATGGGAGCTCACTCCGTCACGCGGCACCAGGGTCTCAAACTGCAGGACTACAGACCTTCCGGTCTGCAGCTCAGCATCTCAACCTCTGAGCCACTGTGGCCCCCCGTTAAAGGCTTACTGCTCTGAAAAGCTGCGGTAAGAGGTGCATGCGTAATGGGCCTTTGTATAGGCTTAGAGACGGGAAATAATGTTTTCATTTGCTTGTACACAGCAAGAATAAGTACAGATTTAGAGATCCTAATGTGTCAGTTTATCATCTTATATAACAGGGGTGAGTCGTGCATGTAAATGCTGCATCAGTGTCATGAAATGGGTTACAAAATAAAAACTGAAGTACTAGGGTTGCCAGCTCTGGGTTGGGAAGTACCTGGAGATTTTGGGGGTGGAGCCTGGGGAGAGCAGGGTTTGGGGAGAGGAGGGACCTCAGCAGGGTAAGAGGCCATAGAGCTCACCCTCCAAAGCAGCCATTTTCTTCAGGAGAACAGATCTATATTGTCTGGAGACCAGTTGTAATAGTGGGAGATTTCCAGGCCCCACCTGGAGGCTGGCAACCCTATATATGCTCAAACAACCAACAACCGAGGGGAGGGGCACTGAAGATCGAGGTGGCATATGATCTGGGGCTAGCCGGGCCTGTAATGAAAACTCCACTGCAAAGGAAATGGAACAACACCTTCAAAATAGTGATGTCTCCCCTTGTCAGGTGGGTGTCACTTTCTTCTGGAGGCTAAAGTTTGAAATAAATAAAATACTTTCAAGTGCTTACTGTTCCACACCTCGCTTTATCTCTGTCTTCCTCTGTGGGTAAATATAATGGTAAGTTAATGAAGAAATTAATACAATCTGTGGGAACAGTGGGGTTCTTACAGCTCCAGCAGCATATTTATTTGCTAATTGGCCATATCACCAAGTAATATGAGACTCAGCGGGGGGACTTCTGGTTGAAAATGCCAGTGAGGCAAGAAATAATAAGACAACTGCTAAAATATTTGTTATAAAATATTATAAATAATAATAATAAAAAATCTCATAATAAACAATGCTGCCCTCAGGGCTGAACCTTGTGGAGGAAGTCCAAGGCCTCAGCTCACAGGCTCCGCAAAGGAAACCCCACCCCCCCAAAAAAGCAGGCTGTGGTTTCACATTTGAAAAATACATTATTATTGTAAGGAGACGGGATACAACCATTGATCCAGAGTTTGAAATTAACTGTTTGCACCACTGAAGATTTTTTTTTGAAAAAAACACTTGCTAAAACGAAATACACACATACACAGTGCACACAAAAATTACAGTGATTAACAACACATGCTTGACGTATAGAAGCTGCATTTGGTATACTCTCAAAATCTGCATCAGACTGTATAGTGGACTCCAGTTTTCAAGTGGTTGTGGGGAGAGGAAAGGAATGTGATGGCAAGCCACTTTGAGACTTCTTAAGGTAGAGAAAAGCAGGGTACAAAAGCTGGCAGTTCTTCCAACTGTTCGTCTTTTTGAGTCCATTGACGTCAATGGGCTTATAATGCAATCCTAAACAAGGCTTAAGTTGCCAGTTTGGATTTGGGTAACATCGGGGTGGTCCCTGGGAAGCAGAGAGTTGGAGGGACAAAGGGAAATTTGGGGGGTGGGTCATGGGGAGGGGAATCATCAGTTGACACTGCAATGCCAATTAGGGTTGCTAGTCTCCAGGTGGAGTCCGGCGTTCCCCTGGAATTACAACTGACCTCTAGGTTACAGGCGCACTTCCTCTAGAGAAAATGGTTGATTTGCAGGCGTTATGGGATTATACCCCACTCTCCAAAACCCGCCCTTCCCAGGCTCTACCCAAATCTCCAGTAATTCCCCAACCCAGATTTGACAACCCTGTCAAATCTGGTTTTCCCAGAAGTGTTATCATGACACTTTAAGATGTTCCTGAAACGCTGTGGCTTTACTATAGCATTTGGGGGAATCCTTAAAGCATTGATGGCCTTCCCCTCCCCTATTTCCCTCCTGCCTGTCATTTTAGCATTGGTGGGAATGGCACAGCCTGGGCAAGAGTTTGCCCATCAAGACCAAATGAGTGGTAAGCCTAGAAGAGCACTCAGCAAAGTTGTGATGCCATAGAACCAGTCAGTCCTCCAAATCTGCTGTTTCCTCCAAGAGAACTGCAGTTGAGAGAGACCAGTTGTGATTCCACAGAACATCAAGCCCCTCCTAGAGGCTGGCAATAGGGTTGTCCACAGGGGTCATTTAGTAGAAAAAGAGGTGCAGGAGCTCATTAGCATAACTCATTAGCGTACCTTATTTGCATATACCACACCCCCTGACATCACTGGAAGTGTGTCAGAAGGCAACACCCACCGCTCAGGCTCCACTGGACTGTTTTGGATTGCTAGCTATTGGGGGGGGGGGGGGGCGGTCTGTCCCCAGAGGAGGGAGAGCTTGAATAAATACCTGAATAAAACTTGGTCTTAAAGGTGCCACTGGACTGTTTTGGACCAGGGGGGGCGGGGGGAGCTCTGCAACTTACTTGGCTGCTTCTTGCTCTGCCTGAGGGCTGCTGGGAGCAGGGGGTGGGGCTTGTTGCATGTGCCTGCCCCCTGGGCTCTTTACTGCCGGAGCTCCGCTCCTGTATGCTCCTGCAGGAAATGACCCCTGGTTGTCCACCTTCAGGTGGGGCCTGGAACTCTCCCAGAATTATAACTGATCTCCACACAACAGAGACCAGTTCCCCTGGAGAAAATGGCTGCTTTGGAGGGTGGACTCAATGGCATCATGCTCTGCAGAGATCCCTCCCCAACTGCCACCCTCCCCAGGCTCCAGCCTCCAAATATCCAGGAATTTCCCAAGCCAGCGTTGGCAACCGTACCTGGCAAGCTTAGGCCTACTCAGAATCATAATGATTCAATGGTGCTCACTACCAAGGAGATATTCTTAGGATTGCCCTTTCAGAAGGGTGGCACTAGCATTGTTAGTGTAAGGTTGCGAACTCCCGGTTGGGAAATACCTGGAGATTTTGGGGGTGGAGCTTGAGGAGGGTGGGGTTTGGGGCCTAATGCCATAGAGTCCAACTTCAACAGTGGCCATTTTCTCCAGCTGAATTTATTTATTTATATTTATTTATATTTAAATTTATACCCCGCCCTACCCCGAAGGCTCTCTGCCACCTGGAGATCAGTTGTAATAGAGGGAGCTCTCCAGCCCCACCTGGACGTTGGTCACCCTATGTTAGCGTGAGTGTTCCCTTGACTTTTCCTTTATGCTTGCCAGCTCCATGAAAAAGAAGCCTGGACTCCCAGACGGTCTCACTTCATCAGTGTTACAGCCCCAGGCCTTTTCACATGCCACTCCGGGTAGCACATTGCAGGTTCCTCTGCAGCTCCTCCATAGGAGTTCCCCTCCATAGACTGTATTGAGCTGAGGGGTGCAGAACCACAGAAGACCAGCAGGAAAATTTAGGAGAGAGCAACAGAACTGTGTGGTGGCAGCCACTTATAATGAAGAACACATTGGGAGCATTGTATATGGAGCTCCCAGCAAATTGTGTAATATGGCTCTTGAACACGCTGAGCTGTGAAGCTTCTCCATGCTAGAACCTACATGAAGGATCATCCACAGCGTCTGTAAGAACAAAGGAAACTTTGGCTACTGGCTACATCTTGTGACTTAAATGGAGTTGACCAGTCTCTACCTCTGATTTGTCTTGGCCCTGCCAAGCTATCTGGATTTTTTAAAATCAAAAATAGCAGCCCTGTTTGTGTTTGAATGGAACCTGGCTTCTCTTGACAAACTGTTGAAGAGGCTGTTTTAAGCTGTTTCAGCTCTTGTAATTCAATAGAGTGGGCATAAGAGTAAAATTAGCCAGCGAAGGGCTTAAAAGTTATAAATAGGCCCAGATGGATTTTCCGAGAGACCACATTGGTGGTGATGTGGGAGGGCTTGTATGCAAGAGAACACCACAAAATAAGACGATGTGAAGTTTTCAAGTGTCTGATTTTCATAATGATACATTTTCTTTAAATGAAATTGGGCTAGTTGCTACTGGCGTGCAGGTTCTGCATCTTCAGTCACTCTTTTACAGATCTAAGCTTATATTTTGTATTGTGTGAGAGACAAAAAACAATAATGTTTTTATGGTGGGATTTTAGGTGTTAGCAGAAGCCATACTTTGTCCACACTACTTTTAACAATTAACTTGTCCACATTATTCTTTGTAATAATAATAATGGGGATACAGTGATTTTTTTCACCATTGTCAATCAGTAGAAACCATGTATTGACAACCTGCAAAGTGAATAATACATTTCCTGTACAAATGTCAGTTGTGAAACTCACACATTTGGAGATACATTTCCTTTGAATATTAATTTTCAGCTGTCACATTGGATTTTAAAAGGAGCCACACACAAAATACTTTCCACAGTGACAGGAAAAGCCTTTTCACAAAATGTTTATCATGGCTTCATTCCATAGAAATGTTCTTTCAATAATCTCTCCCCTTCTCCTGCTTTGAGCTCCTTAAAACCTTTCAGTTCAACCCACAATTCAAGTTAATTTAATTTTGTGGGGGAGGGTTGGTAGGAATCACATTTCGTGAAACATTGCTTTTAAAGGAACCAATGGCCAAAAAGAATTAATGTCATTTACAAAAATGGCATCTATAGGATTCAAAGTGGGGGGGAGGGTTGGTAGGAGTCACGTTTCGTGAAACATTGCTTTTAAAGGAATCAATGGCCAAAAAGAATTAATGTCATGTACAAAAATGGCATCTATAGGATTCAAAGGTGCCTGGTGTAAGCAGATGCCACTCCAGTTTACACGGGAGGGGATCTAACCCACAGTGTCATGTTTTACTCTAACGTAGAACCAGTAAAGCCATAATCACCAAAGGCTGCTACATGCATGCAGTTATATTTTTGTGTCCTTTCTAATGCATTAGTCACTTTCCCTCCTGACTGATCCAAAAACTGCCTTTGAATTGAATCTTGAGAGCATTAAAAAAATAGTCTGGTAGTTCGGCAGCAAAGACTCCTCAAGTGCTCAAGAATTAGAATTACTCCCTGATGCCACATAAAATTGAATTCCAGGCTAAATTTGGGGTTACCCAGGGTCACGAAGAGTTTGACTCAACTGTGCAACATCACAGTCAGCATCATTTTCATACATATTTATTTTTTTCATGTCCAAGTATCAGAATTTAGGGAGCAACTGTAAATGATAAAAACCATGATGCAGTGCAACTATGATTTAAGTGCACAGAAATGGAAACATCACCAGCCTTAAATGCAAAACGTATGCAGAGCAAATGAGATCAGTTTAAATCCAATGTCAAATGGATGACATGGTCCTGGATGAAATGAAGAGAGTTCTTACCAGAATCCTGCCTAAGAATTCTACACATCCCTGTATGTGCTTGTTCCGCTTTATTCCCACATCTCAATTCACTATGCATATCTTAAAACACAGTGATGGGTGCTCTTGAGCCTGCTTGCATTTTTGGCAGTGTTCTTACTGGGTATTCCAAAAGGCTCAGTGGGCATGTTCATTGTGAGTGCTTGACAGAGATATTCACAAAATTTAGGACTGCATTTTGACTTTGCTTGGAGTTTTTCAACCGTGACTTTTATGGGCTTCAGAGTGGTTGTTTTTTATTGTGGTTTCTAGAATATTTTATTTATACTGTAAGCCTCCTTGAGTTCTGCAAGGGAGAAAGGCAGCTAATAAATGTTTTAAATCAATTAAATAAATATATAAAATGTGCTCATGAAAATGGCCATGGGGTATCTCTATCTCGTTATAACCCGAGGACAGGTCACAACCAGGACACATCTTTTCCGCAATTTACTCTCACTCAAAGTCCCTCAGCAATAGGTCCTGACTCAGGAAGAAGGGATTGTGGTTTAGGAAGGAGATGTGTAGTGGTGGCAGACATTTTGTGAACCATTTCAAGTTGAGCCTGGATTCAAAGGGAACTGCACCCAACTCCAAAGTGGTACAACCTTTGCAGCAGGAGATATTCACTTGTCAAGCTCTCCTGTACAAAGCTGATCAGCATCACCAGGAAAATGGTCATTTTGACAACCTCACAGAGGGTTCCCATTCTCTAGGTGAGGTCTGGAGATCACCCAGAACTACAACCGATTTCTAGACAACAGAGATCAATTCCCTCAGAGAAAATGGCTGCTTTGGAGGGTGGACTCAGCACATTATACCCCACTGAGGTACCCCCCCTTCTCAAACCCTGCTCTGTCCAGGCTTCACCCACAGATCTCCAGGATCTTCTGAAGCCAGCGCTGGCAGTGCTATCACATCCACTTTATGACACACTTAAAGCTCATTCATTCTGCTCACATCTCATCATAAAAAATGGACACGCAAACCAGTTGTTACTTTACACTTCCTCTGGAGGCCCTGGATGATGCCATTTTGCATGGAAATGTGAGAATAAGTAAATGACCAAATAAGGGACTGTTTATAGTTTACACACATTAAAACCAATTTCACTTCATTTCACTTTGATTTCAGACAAATAAAAATTAATATTGTTCTTGGCTTAAGAGTATTTTGGTTCTGTTCTCTTCCAGAAACGTGTCTGAGAGCTATACATAACGCCCCCCCCCCAAAAAAAATGGGGCTTCTCCCTGGAAACTCTGACACAACCTTTTAATTACATTAATGAGTAAGGAGGGATGGTCAAATTCAGTATTATAAGGCATCTGGTTTTTGCCTGAGCCAATTTTGGAGGACTTTGCAGACGATTACATAACACTCCACAGTATGGAACTCAGAGGTCTTTTGCCACTCTGGGCTTAGAAAACTTTATAGTGTTATAATGAAGGGATACTTGTGTAATATCTTGGAAAGAGTCCCATCCTATTTGAAAGCCCTTATATTTTTGGCCATATAGACATCAGCCTCCATAGAAACTACTTCACGTTTTACTTCTGGACCAAGACAGTGACAGGTTTGCAAAAGTATTACAAAGTGTCGTGTGATGTGATGCAGACTAGGATAAAAAAAAATAGTGCAGGCTGCACATTCTTAGGAATGCAGACCTGAAGGGCTGGAAGGCACCTAAAAGTAATCTAGACCTCCCCACATCTACAAAAAAAGGGACTCTAACAGTTCTTAAATTGTTTTTTTTTTTTTTTGGAAAAGTGAACACTGGAACGGTAGATGATAAAAGGTAAAGATGTTTCTTTGATGGGATAAATCCACAATAGATATGGTTGCCAACTTTGGCATGGGGAATTTCCTGGAGATTTGGGGTGGTGCCTGGGAAGGGCAGAGTGAGGGGAGGGGATGGAGCTCAGCAGAGAGACGTGGTGCCATCGAATCCACCGTCTGTGGTCAGGAGATAAGCTGAAATCCTGGGAGAATGCCAAAATTTGTAATCCTAAAACAAAAAGCTAAAAGACAGCCAAAAAAATAATAATTCTTGTTCACTGGAAAGCCCCCCAAATAGAAAATGATCCCTCTACTTGGGAATCTGGAACTAGGAAGCTTGCCTTGTGCAAGTGGCCGACAACAATCAAGTCCAGTCCCTGAGCAAGCCAAACCGTTGAATGAACCAAATGTAGAGATGGACAAAATCTGGCTTCGTCCGTACCTTGTAAGAATACTGGGGCTGATTCTGCATCGGCCTTTCCCTCTGTTGTTTTTCCAAACCCACTTTGGCACAGAAAAGGTGTGGCTCAAAACCACATTCGGTTACCCTGGGGCAACACCGTTCTGACTGCAAAGTCACCCCTGAACGGTCATAAATCTATGCAGAAGGTACCATAAAACTCGATGATCAAAGAAAGTGAAAGCAGCATGCAGTGTAGAGGCCAGTGCTCTCTCTAAACTGTGGAATCTTGTGAGCAAATAATCTACTTTGTGAACTACTGGCATTAAAGTTGTGAGTGAGCGATTTGGCTACTGCACAAATTAGTTTACTCTGGAGCCATCCTTCCTGAGCGAAGACAAAAATGTGTGAGCCGGAGGCTAAAAAACTGCAAGCTAGCTCACACTAACTCAGCTTAGAGGAAACACTGGTAGAGGGGACCATAAAATCTGATCAAAGAAAGTGACAGCAGCATACAATGCAGAGAGGAATTTCTGTTCTAACATGGGTTTGGTATAACAAGGGAGGGAAAAGCCAACGCGGAATCGCCCTGAGACTTAGGTAGAGGATCTTTGTAGTGGCAGTGGAGAACGTAAATGAATATTTGCTCTACAGGCACCTTGCCTGATAATAAGAACTCTGTGAAAATAAAATGGTGAGCAACCACTTGGATTGCCTGGAGATCTGGGGGGTGGAGCCTGGGGAGGGCAGGGTTTGTGGAAGGAGGGACCTTCCTCCTTCCACAATATAGCAACTACCAGTCAATTGTATGAACTGTATGTTACTGTAATATTGAATGTACTGAATATATATACCTGATTAAGATGTTATAAGAATACACAATGCACTTTATAGAATGCTAATTATAAACAGAACACATTCATTTATAAAAGTTTCTTGCGGTGTATATTTATTCATTACTTGACTTTCCTAACACTGCAGCTCGGGTTGCTACACCCACCTGGAAGGTGGCAACCCTAACAGTCACTTTAGAAGAGAATTGTCAGCTGCCCTCTACTGTATTTGTCCCATCTACTTCCTGGCCTTTTACGAACAGCAGAATGATTTCGGGCTCTCTGTGGCTTCAGGTCCAGTCCATTATATTGCTTGCTGAATTTGGTAATGCCTTAGGCCTGAAGCTTACTATTTTCATCATTCTAATTGACTTAAATTAATGGGGTAATTTCCCTTGATTCTGATGAGCAACAGTCTGCTGCCTCAGCGAAAGCCAAATCACTCTCCAACGATTTTTCAAAACCATAAACGCTCTACAGCTCTGGGCAGCCCATGTATCAGTTTTGGCAGCTCTGAGTATCACCAGTAAACAGGCAGCTCAAGAAAGTCCTAACACTCAGTGTACCCTGAAGCCAAGAAAAATACTACGGGCTGTAAAAAGCCAAATCTAAACATAATTATATAGTTGGAGTTGGGTTTGGAACGGCGTGCCTTGCCCTGTCCTATTGGGGGATCTCTTATGATTCCAAACCCACAGATGCCTACCACTTACTATTTCTATTCTATACCACTCTACTATTTTCTGCTTGACTGCTGACAAGAAGTTGCTATACAATTTATTTTTCAGTCTGTATTTATTGTCCTCCAATCACAGCTGCTGTGCGTTGGGTCCATCTGTAGTTCTCCTGAATCATCTGGAGATTACTTTGGACTTAGCTTTAGAACTTGGCAAGGAACGAATTTGGTTTTGTTTTGTTTACCTATGCGCTTGACTCATCAGCAAATAGAAACTTAAACCCCCAACTTTGAACACCGTATGAGCTTGTAGTCCATCCGTAGCCATGGGGGGAGGGAAATAAAATAGTTGTGTGAAAGTGTTATGCTTTCCAGCCAATGCACAAAGTTGCAACAGGCAGTTAGGTGTAAACATTCCATAACTCTACTGAAGCAAATTTCTGAGCTAGGGCTTTGTCTTCTTGTCGGGGGCCCCAGATCTGTGTGCAAAGGATCAGATTGCTAAAACTGGAAAGAAAGTAGAGGTAGCAGGATAGGATGGTGCTGGACAGGAAGTCAAACTAGTTTGTAGTGTTGAAGGGCAGCCTAGACCAGATTAGAAGTTGTCATGGGAATGGGAACCAAGAAGCTGCCAAGAAAATGCACTTGAGAAACAAGGAGGATAATTGTCATTCAGAAATAAATAGCTCAGATTGCAGCAATACTGCAGACCTAAGACTATGTATGGTTCATGGGGACGTGAAGAGTCGGACTCGACTGTGCGACTGAACAACAACAAGACTATGTAGTGGGTAGGGTTTTGGGATTGACTATCTGGGATGATGAGAGACCATTGGTCTGACTCAGTATAAGGCAGCATGTGTGTCCATTTCTCAGTGCTAGAATAGGTCTGGTAGCAGGACAATATTGTTAACCCATTCTCCTTTCCATCAAAATTGCCTCTCTCATGATCAATTCCCAACTGTCAACTGCCAAAATCCTAATTGCTTCTCCTCCCCAGCCCACTGCTCCCCTGTTGTCTTGTTTAGAGCACCATTCTCATTGGCTCCTTCTGTTCTTTTCCATAAATCTTTTGGTGACTACCATTTCAGTGACTCTCTGCTTTTTTGCTAAAAGCTGGCTTCTCTTTCTGATGCTTTGTTACTTCTGTAGTTTTGGTCATTTTATCGGATTGGTGGAGGTTGTGGAAAGTAACATCCAGTTGCAACCAACCTATAGTTACCACCCATAGGGTTTTCATGATAAGATATGAACGGAGGTGGTTTTCCATTCATTGTCTGCCTCTGCATAGCAACCGCGGACTTCCTTGGTGGTCTCCCATCCAAATAACCAGGGCTGACCCTGCTTAGCAGCCAAGAGATTGGGCTAACCTGGGCCATCCAGGTCAAGACATTATTGGTGTAGGACCTGGGCCATCCAGGTCAAGACATTATTGGTTTAGGACAATTTAATTCTGCTTTTAGTGCAGTTTGTATTGTTTTATTGTCAGCTGATATTAGACAACATTTTTCCTTTTGTTTTTTGTGGCTGGAAGCAGTCTTGAATACCGCCTTGCCAGTAAACGATGGAACAGACTTTGGTCGAAACGAACAGCTAAAATCTCGAGCAAGTTCGTCTTGGTGGGACTTCGGTCTCTGGATGTGCAGCTACTGAAACAAAAAGAATATGTATTAAATTATCCATACTTTGCATAAGTATATTGAACTTGTACGGCAACTTTTTTGTCTTGGTCTACTTGAATACCGCCTTGCCAGTAAACGATGGAACACCAATCTTTGCAGCAAATATTTTCTGTTGTGTGGACTCAAGTCCACTGTTTCCACTTTAGCATGACTATTACTCTAATGAACTTAGAAGCATAATTCAAAGGAAATATCTCAGAGGAAAGGTACTTCCCGCTGAGAGGCAATTAAGACTACCAGATTGGCAAGATTGTAGAACTACTATCATAGCTTTGGAACAATGGGAGCTTTGCCACCTTATTCAGTTTAGGAATAGCAGTGATTGACATGAAGACTGGTACTCTGTGGATTGTGAGTTAACAGCCGCCTGGATTGTGGCCAGTCACTCTAAAAAAATGGTATGATTGGAAGCATCTGTCATTCTTAGTTTTGTGGATGTTTGTGGCCATTAATACAAAATATTTATACCAGTTAGGTTTGAATGGGACTGACTCTAATGGAGTATATCTGGTTTAGGAACAAGTATGCTGGTTTAGTCTGCGGATTGCAATTGCATTTTTTTTTTTGAAAGCAACATCCATTGGGACCTGGATGACCTTATTACAAATTGTCACTCTGGTGACATAAGCTTGGCAGCTGAATTTTCTCACTCAAAGAAAAAAAAAAGTTGTTCAAGCACAAACAGAGGCTTCCAGTTTGCACTCTGCCAAATTCCTCATCTCAGTGACAGGGAATCACATCAACCTGGGAAAAAAATGAGTCAGAGTAGACTGGACAAATTGCAAAAAGGAACAAAGTTGGTGAGCGCGTATACCCTTCCATGGCCTGGCATGTATATTCTTCCATCAAAAGGCATTCTTGTGGATGAAAAAAAGGAGAGAATTAATTAAAGCAACAAGAGCTGGATTAAGTATCAGGCTACATAAACTATAGAATAAAGGCTTCAGATACATTTGGAGCCCTGTTTTGTCGTAATTACCAAGAAACTATGGATATACCACATTTGAACTTACAAATGGAGGTGAAGTTTGGCTTCTGTCTAAACTCACACAGAGATCCTGATAAATCACAGGAGATGCAAGATTTCCTTCCTCATCATAAAGAGGCCTTTACTTAAATGACTTAATGTAAACATGGTTGATATTTGCCTTAGATAACAATGAATGTAACCTTAGTTTCTATTTGAATCATTCATTGCTTCCACTCAAGATCACCACAACATGGCTTTCCATATTGTCTAGTTGCCCAATCAAATAAGAGCTTATTTACATGTTCAGACGAATCATGTCAAGATGGTACCATGTTTCAGTACCGTCCTCTAAAAAAACCAATCCTTTCTCAATGCCCTTAGAAAACTAAACTCTGAATCACGGTAATCTTTCCTCACCAGACATGATTCTGTTCTAATAGTCCTTTATAAAATGTTTCATAAATTATAAATTGTCCATTTCATAAATCCTTTCTTTATAAAGTCCTTTATAATGTGTCAATTTTATAAAGGACAATGAAACATGGTGGGGGGCATGGTATTTGAACACCACATTACATCATTTTGCCGATCAAAAACACAACTTGGGCTGTTATTTATTTATTTTATTTATGTTATTTATAGTCCACCTTTCTCACATGTAATGGGAAGGAAGTTGTTTACAGCCATGTTGCTCCAAAGGTATAATCAAACATGAGTTTGGTGTAGTGGTTACGAGCGCAGACTCTAATCTGGGAAAACCAGGTTTGATTCCCCACTCCTCCACATGCAGCTGCTGGTGTGACCTTGGGTCAGTCATAAATTCTTTCAGAGCTGTTATCTCAAGGGCAGTTCTCTCAGAGCTCTCTGAGCCCCACGTACCTCACAGGGTGTCTGTTGTGGGGAAGGGAAGGGAAATGGCTTGTAAGCTGCTCTGAGACTTCTTTGGGTAGTGAAGGGTGGGGTAGAAATCCAATCTCTTCTTCTCTTCTCTCTTCCTCTTCTTTAATTTCTTCCTTCCCACATAGCACAGCTCCAATTTCAGTTCAGATCCCAAGCAGATGATGTTTTCTTGTTTAAAAAGCTGAGGAGCTCCGTTCACAAATCCATTCCACTCTCACCTTTGTTTTGGCATAAACCAATGGTCATCATGACATCTTGTGAAGGTTAATTCTAGGTGTTAATTTTGCAGTGTGAAGAAGTACTTTCTTTAGCCTGTGCTGAATCTACTAACAATCAACTCGATTAGGTGACCCTGAGTTTCAGTATTGTATGAGAGAGGGAAGAATACTCTGTTCATATGATCACATAGTACTGTACATCATTTTGTAAACTTCTATCATATTTTTCTTTAGTCTGCATTTTTCTAAATTAAAAAAAACCTCTTTGGTAAAAATGACTTCTACTGTAGAGTTTTTGTCCAAATATCTGAACATCCTTATGTCACAGGCGACACAAAGATGTTGCTTCCACTGTGCACCAGAAGTGATGTTACCACATCACCAGCAACACAGGCCAGCTTTCCTGCTGGTAAGTCCCCCTCACCCCCCGCCAAATCAGTTGCCAGGGGATACCTGGCAACCCTACTCTGCCTTCTAAAAACAATTGGCTCCTGAGTTCCCTTGCATTTACCTCAGTCAGATCCTGAGGCTTTAAGGATGCCTGGGAAATACAGGCCTGCGGGAAACTTGGCAGCAAGACCTGAGCCCTGTATGTGAAGGGAAGCCTGCCTTGAGGCATACAGGCTGCTCCCCAACTCATACTCAGTCCAAGGATGATGACACATGCATATGTTCTCAGGTCAATATTAGCCTGTCCAGTGAAATGGTTTCAGCCATCATTTATGGTTTTATCTTTATCGCTAGCCACCTGGGCAAGATTTTAGAAAAGTGGGACAGAAACATTTTAAATCAACCAAACAGAGCCTTGAACTGAACTTGGAAATAGAAAGGAAGCCAAAGTAGCTGTTTCAAAACCAGTTTAATCTGTTCACTTCAGCCAATACTTTCCAATATGTAGACTGCTGGATTTTTGTACCAGTTGTAACTTGGGTTCCCATTTGCTTTATGGCAGGAGACCTCCAGGTAACTGGTTCTTGTCTGCTGATGCTCAACTGGTTGGTGAGCTGAAACTGGGGCCAAATGGGGGCAGATTGTCCAGGAAGGGAAATTAGAAAGAAAAATAAGCCTTCGTCTACTTACAAGAACTTCTGATCATAAAGTTCCTGGCAAATCCTAGAGCTACCCAGAAGTAAAAAGGGTAACTCTAGGAATCACCAAGAATCTATGGTAAGAACTTCCTGTAAGTAGATGAGGCCTTGTTTCTCTTTTTAATTTTTCTCTTGGGATACTGCCCTCCCACAACTTTCCTGATGATCACCAGGCACTGCCTGGCAACCCTAATTGTTACCACTGTGTATTATACCCTGCTTTTCTCCCAATAGTGACCCAAACTGGCTTACATAATTATTACTTCCTTCACCTTATCCTCACAACGTCAGCTGCCCTGAGCCTGCTTCGGCAGGGAGCCACTATTAAACAGCGGGGTATAAATTGAATGAATGAATGAATCAACCTTGTGAGGCAGGTTATGCTTACAATGACTGACCCAGCAAAGCTTTCTTAGCAGAGTAGAAATTTGAACCTGAATCACTCAAAGCATTGTCTGATACAAATTTTGCTAACCTAGGGTTGCCAGACCTCCTCCAAGGGTGGGGAACCCCTGCTTTTTCAGAGCCCCAATTCCAGCCAGCTGGAGGGTTGCCAGACCTCCTCCAAGGGTGGGGGAACCCCTGCTTTTTCAGAGCACTTCCCCAATTCCAGCCAGCTGTCCAGTGGGGAGAAATCCTGCTCCAATTGGCCCGAAAGGTGATGTGCTAACATCACCCGATAGTGACATCATGTTGCTATCATGCGGCAATGCTCTAGTTTTTGGGCAAAATTCCATGGTAAAATGGCCTGCAAACCATAGAGTTCTGCCCAAAAACTAGAGTGTCACCCCAATGTCAGTGACATGATAATGTCACTTCCGGGTGAAGTTATTGTGCTGTGTACATGGCAGAAGATCCAGGAACAGACCCAGGATCCCCCAACCGGCTGCTGGGTAGGACCTGACAACCCTATGCCAACTTTTGGATGGCAATCCCCTTTGCCTTCAGCTGGCAATCCCCAGGAACATGGAAGAGAGAGACTGCTGGATGTCAGTTCCTGTTTTGGAACAAGAAGTGCCATCACAAAACTCTAGGAATTTTCAAATCTCCATGGTAAAAACCTGAAATAGGAAGTGACATCCCAACACTGTTTCCCCCCATTTCCCCTTCATCAATCCACTGAGCAAGGGCAGGGGATTGGGGGGGGGGCTGTCAAGAGCTCCCTAACCAGAATGGCAACTCTCATCTGAGGTTCTAACCGGTACACCACACTGGCTTCCAATCTGCTTCCAGAATGGCCTCACATATCGCATAATCAGTCGGTCAAATTGAACAAGTTGTAAATTAAAGAAGGCATGCCCAGTGCCAAAAGCAAGGATGGGTTGTGGAGAACTCCTTATCTGATTAGCCATGGACAATTAACTATTTGCATACTGGCTTAATTTTGCAAGATGTGAGAGCTTTTTTAGACCATACAAGCAGGGGGGGAAAGCTGGAATCAAAGAAATCAAACCATACATCATTCTGCACTTCATAACTTGCATTGAGTCCCTAGACTGGAAGAGATACACCATGCAAAATGAACTAAAATAAAAAGAAATATAAATCTTTGACTTTCCAAAGGCTCCACTGATGTAGAAGAATGTTTAACTGAAAAAATAACCATTAAAACACAGTCAGTATGTGGTTTGGTGGTACTATATTAGGACGGAGACTCAGGTACAAACCCCCACTCAAGAAAGGGTGGGATAAAAATATAAGAAATAAGTAAATCAGTATGACAAAAAAAATCCTATTGTGTCATATGATTTTGAATTTAAAATCTGAGGAACATGCTATTAATAACATTGTTCCTGATAATTTATGGGTTTTTTTAAATCTATGGCCAACATACTGTAACATCACCCAGGTGGCTTCTTATGCAATAAAGAGATGAAGCCTGATAGCATTTTAATTGACCGTTCCAAAGCATATACAGAAAAATAATTTTTCAACTGCCTGCTCTGGCTATAAACCACCGCTTCTCACATTGGGGGACTGTTCAGAAAATCTTTCCCCTCTTCTATTTCCAGACCTCACACAGAGTGATTACACGAGTTAGAAGCTCACATCAATCGTCTCTGCCACAGCCGTCCAAGTGGAAAGGGGTATGCTGCTCTGTACTGGTAAGCAAAGATTCCAGCCCACAGCCCTGTACATTAAAAACAGCAAAAAAAAGGGAAAAAAAGCCTCCTAATTTGTCATTATTGATGGCTGTGGAAGCCATTGTACTGCTGCCGAAAAGTTAAACACAGATTTTTCAATTTTCAGGACACAGTTGGTGGGCTGTTATTATTACTTTACTTTTTTTTATGGTTTGGTGAGTAAATCCAGATTGGTGTCTCCTATCACTAAATTAGTGAGAAAATATATGCTGCAGATGATGAGGTTTTGAGATGGAATACAAATATGTATCAGCATTCATACAATCTGCAGCATCAAGCAAGTACAGCTTCAAGCTTGCCTTCTGCTTAATTGGTAGATTAGTCAATTCTAGATTTAGCTGATTAGCATGTTAAATATGACCTTTAAAAAAAATTGTTTTGAAGTTATTTTGATGCTGGAAGTTAACCAGGATTGGGGACCAAAAAGCCACTTGGCTCCAGAGCTGGCCGGCCAAAAATTTTGGGGTGTTTTTTTTGGACAGTGACCTCATCCCTACACTGGCATTATTTTTGCCATCAAGTCACAGCTGATTTATGGCGAGGCAACCCCATGAGGTTTTCAAGGCAAGAGGCATTCAGAGGTAGTTTGCCATTGCCTGGCCCTGTTTCATGATGCTGGACTTCTTGGTGGTCTCCCAACCAAATACTAACCATGGCTGACCCTGCTAGCTTTCGGGATCTGATTGGGTTATCCTAGGCTACCCAGAAGAGTTATTCATTGGCCAGGAACTGTACAATGACATACGTCTCCCACAAAGGTCCCTCTAGCTCCAGACTGGCCCAGAAGATTCTTCCTTGGCTCTCCCAGAGAAAATCTGACCTGCCAGATTCAATTGACTCCTTCCAAGGTGTCCAGCTCTGAGAGGCATAGCACATCAGGCAGGACAGAAGAGTCTAAAGTCAAACTATGAGTCACAGAATGGCAACAAGTTCATAGAGCTCAGGAGAAATGTCATTAGGATTGGGTCAAAGGTCAGAATCTTCAAGGCGGTCAAAACAGGCACAATAGCCACCTGATTCAGCAAGTTCTGTGGAAGAGTTCTTGTATATCCTGGCTGAGTTTCAATTCAAGAGAGGTAACCTTGACTATACTGAAATAGACAGCCGTTTCCCCCCCCTCCCTGTGGCATTTGGTGTAGTGGTTAAGTGCGCGGACTCTAATCTGGGAGAACTGGGTTTGATTCCCCACTCCTCCACTTGCACCTGGCTGGATGACCTCGGGCAAGCCGTAGTTCTGATAAGAGCTGTTCTTGAAAAAAGAGCAGTTTCTGTCAAGATTGCCGCTCTGAGACACCTTTGGGTAGTGAAGGGCGGGGTATAAATCCAATCTCTTCTCATAATAATAATAATAATAATAATACTTTCCATTTATTAATCGCTTTCCTCAGTGGGCTCAAAGCGATGTACAGTTACTCAGTATAGACAAGGGACTAACAATGTTTGTAGGGGATAGGGAAGACAACATATATTCATTTAATTGCACGCACCGTCACTGCCCGGTGTAGATGTCTTCTGGCTGGCTCCGTCATTTTCCCGCATGGCAGCTTGCTGGCCAGGCTTCAGGACCCGTATGTCGATCGCCACACTGCCACCACCTGGTCCATTGCAGGAGTTCTTTTCGTAGCTGAGAAGCTGTTTCGCTTTACAAGCCTTGACCAGGATGTCCGACCGTCAGCTAACGCCCTCCCACAAGGGAGATTGGTGTGCCCACCCTCTCTAAGGAGTGGTTCCCATTTTATCTACTCGCCAAAGCTTTCGAATCGCTGGGTGGACGATGAGCTGGGGACAACAGGCTGGCTGCTCACACCAGCGCGGGGCTTGAACTAACACAGTTCAGATGTTAAGACAGTGGGATAAACCCACTGTGTCACCGCTCTTAGATCATATGTGAAACCAGCTCAGCCTTTCTGCTCACCACTTCTTCCCCTACTCCCCCTTTTGTTTTAGAGGAAAGATATATGTTATCTGTAAATTCTGAACTCTATACATTATACAACAAAATTACCTGAGTTGACAAGCTGAAAATAGTGCAAGAAATATTGTCTAATGTTATTTCCAGTGTTCATGGATCCCACAAGAATGTTGGCAAAATTTTCACAGGTCATATATTTACAAAAGATCAGCATCTGCCAATAAACAGAAGCTAAAACTTAGAATAGTGGGTCCTTTGCCAGTGATAATTATTTCTCAAGGCCCATATCCAGAGCTGCCAAGAGCTATTACAGATGACCACCCTCCCACCACACAACCCCAACCTGAACATCACAAGAAAGCCAGACATATGACTTGCCCAGCTCCAAGGACCCCCAGAGCGATCCCCTTAGTCCCTCCTTTTGGTGGCTCTGTACATATTCATAATTACAACCATAATCACCATGGTTCTCCGGCCCACTAAAAAAAGCCCACCAATTACATTCTTTCAACAGTTTCATGGGTGCATGTCCAACTAGGGAGCCAGTGTGGTGTCATGGTTAAGCGCGTCAGACCATTGTCTGGGAGAACGGAAGCTCGCTAGGTGACTTTGGGCCAGTCACATTCTCTCAGCCTAACCTACCTCACAGGGTTGTTGGAAGGATCAAATGCAGGAGATGAAAATGATGTAAGCTTCTTTGGGCACCCATTAGGGGAGAAAGATGAATTATATATATATAAAAATAATATTAGGGATAGGCTGAGGCTGTGGTTGCTGTTCAACAATCAAGGCATGGAAGTGTTGTTCTTTACAGAGTCCATGATTTCAGTGGCTGGAGCCAGGGCAGATTCTGGGAGTTTGGTCCAGATATGTTGGAAGCAGACAGAAGATACTAGAAAAGGCAAGGACAGAAGGATTGTATTATTTTTATGCCTTGAGATACTGATACTGGCAGACTTTACAAGGCTGTTGTGATAATGTATGTGAAGCCCTCTGAACATGGAAAATTCTATGGAATACTAAGTCTTTTATAAATATATGGATATTTCCCATTGCAACACAGTTAATTGCTGCCCCCAAATAAGCATGAATTTCTTTGCCTACAAACAGGCAAACAAACAAACACGGACTGGTGTTATGTCCTGTGTTGGTGACATTACTATATTTCTTATGCGAAGAAAAAAAAAGCCACAACAAACTCTCTATAAATATATGTAATCTTGAATAAATCCCTTGGGCCTTCCTGAACTTTGCTCTACATCCTGTTTGCAAAATCTGAAATAGATTTCGTAGGAGCAGAGAAACTGACCTTTCACCTGGCTTCTTCCATAGAGGAGAACAGAACAGAACAGACAGTAGGGAAACTGGATGGTAACAAAAACCAGGACAGGCTGAAGATATGAAGAGACATGGAAATGAAATTATAAAGAGGAGCTGTGGTGGATTATGAGTCATGCTCAATGATCCACTGATTCAGTTCACTTCTGCTCATTGGTCATTTGGTGAACTGTTTGGATGTCATTTTGGATACAGCCAATTAGTTTAACTGCATACTTTCTCACAACAGCCGTCTCTACCATCTATCTGCTACCACTGCTACCATCTCCAATTCTTAAAATAAAAAGGGGAAATATCCTGTTTGTGATTTTTGAATTGAGACTTACTACTTAGGTGCCTCTGGTATCAAGCCTAACAATAATACTTTGGAGGAAGCCCCAGTGGTAATCTTAGGATTACAGCCTCTGTTTGCCTCTGAGTCTGCCTCTGAGTTTGCCTAATCTCTGTCAGTTCTTGACATCATTACTCAAATAAATGCCACTGCCTGTGCAAGTTGAAACAGCAAGGGAAAAAATCTAGCCAATAAGACTAATTTAAAGAATACATTTGATGCACAGGTTCAAGGAGGGGGCAAGCAGTTCCATGATTTACCTGAGCATGGAATGCATAACTGTTTTTCAGTAACTGTGATTATATAGGTCTCAGACTAGATAACATCAGCCACAGTTGCAACAGTCCAGCCCTGTAGCATAAATGCTATGATCGACCAGAGGTCATTTCGAGGGGGATCGCGGGGGAACGCAGTTCCCCCGGGTGAGGTGCAGGGGGGCGGGGCACATGACGAAGCCCCGCCCCCTGCTTCCGGCCGCCCCGCTTCCGGCCCTCATTCAGCCAGGAGGAGGCAGGAGAAGAGGGAGGGTAAGTTGCTTCCTCCCTGCCTCTCCCCACCCCTGCCTGCCTGGGGCCAGGGAGGGCCTTGGCGGGGCTTCCTCGCACTCCCGCTGGCCTTGCAGGTCCACCGCCGGGCCCCTAATGTCAGGGGGTGTGGCATATGCTAATGAGTTATGCTAATTAGTTCCCCTAGCTCTTTTTCTACGAAATGACCCCTGTGATCGACATGATCTTTGTGAGAGACCAAGAACTCAGCTTGTATATATCTGAGGGAGTTCAAGCTTGGCAATCGTATTGGTGTTGCAAGTTCATAGTATACTTAATAGCTATCAGACATATGTTCTTATCAGTTTAGCTTTCCTACAGTACCTGGGTCATTTCCATTTAAATTTGTGTCCCAGTCTTTCACACATGCATGCTGCTTCAGTACTTGTGAACAGGAAGTGCAAGCCAGCATAGAGGGAATGAGCGAGGCATTTGGGTGGTGGGCCTGCGTATTCTGAAGTCTGAAATAAGTCTAATCAGGGGTCATTTGGGGGGGACGTGGGGGGAATGCCATCCCCCCGGGTGAGGTGCGGGAGGGCGGGGCCTGGAGCTCCCTGCTGGTGCCCGCTGGAGGTCGCCGCCGGCTGTGGGGAGGACACACTTCCGGTGATGTCAGGGGGTGTGGCATATGCTAATGAGTTATGCTAATGAGTCCCCCTAGCTCTTTTTCTACGAAATGACCCCTGAGTCTCATCATTCTCCAACAGCTCAATAACGTCCTTATGACGGCTCCATGTAAATCAATCGAGGAATAACCCTGATGCTGTGAAAATACATTTGTGTTGTGTGACAGTAGTCTTCTCTTCTCTTGAAAAACTTTTCCTTCTACCCTTTTCTTTTTCCACTGCAAAAGCAGAGGCACTGAAATTTGCAAGAAGTTCCAAATAAATTGGGTATACAGCCATTTGTTCGGCAGACTAACTGGTTTGCATGGCTGAACTGCCTGTTTCAGTTCAGTTCAAGCTTGGATATGATGGATAGCATATTTTGAAAACTATATTTCTAACTTTCCGGGCCATCTTCCCCCTGCAAAAACGCTGCTAGCGTTCCACAGTCTAAAAAGCCAAGAAATGTTCTTATGCGGTCAAACTTCTGTCTCTTATAGGAATGTCTTGAATTTAATAAGCTTGGTTGGGGAGATCTGTTTTTGTCCTCTATAACGGATTGGCTACTATAAGCAAGTCCGTCATAAGTACCGCGTACAACATATAATTTACCAGCCGTGGTTAGGAAGGAGAAGCCAAGGGGTTGAGGCTGGGTGGGTAACATGATCTATTTTGTTAACCAAATAGCTCTTAAAATACTTTTAATTTTTGGAGAAACTATCAATCTCAACATTCCTGGCCCTTTGCTGTTGCAATGGTGAAATGGTCTGTTCATCTTTACGTGGTCATTTCCTGGTAGATGACAAAAAAATAAACTATCCCTTTTTTCAATGCACACAGGACAAAAACAATCAATATTAACAGATTTTAAGCAGGGTATGGGGTTATCTCCTCACAGGCCTCTAGTCATCTTTCCTCACTGGGTGATACTGAAACATTTTCTGGAAAGGCCTAGGTGGGTCTTCCCCAGACAATTTGCATGGGACGGTAGTGGTGAGGTATTCATTAGGTGTTACTAGATATGTTTTGGGAAATCTGAATGTCTGGAGGTGTCAAAAAGATGTACATAAGAACATAAGAGAACATAAGAGAAGCCAATGTTGGATCAGGCCAATGGCCCATCTAGTCCAACACTCTGTCACACAGTGGCCAAAAATACCAGGTGCCATCAGGAAGTCCAGCAGTGGGGCAGGAGGTCCAGCAGTGTATGTGCTTTATGTAAATAAAGGGTTCTTTGTAATTTGTCTAATTATGCTTGAGACCTCCAGTCACATAAGCTGAATAAGTTGATTGATTGAATAAAGGGTTCTAGCGGAGCTCTTCACTAATAACAAATACGTAAACCACATATTGGAATACAAGGGCCACAAATTTAGAGGAGGAGGCGGAGCCTGTCCTGGGCTGAGGAAAGTGAAATAAAAAGGAGTCAGTTGATTTGTTGCCACTTTCTCTTTCTCAGTTTTCCAGCTCATTGACAGCCATTCTTGGTCTGCTTGCTTACCCTCCATCTAGCTGTCTGCCTCTGCCACACCACACCTTGGGCTGTCCCTGACCAGCGCAGCAAGTTTGAGAATGAGGAGTCCTTCAGGATGTTGAGCCAAGAGCGTGAGCTTAAGTTTACTGGCTTCAGGGTGGGTTTTAGAATGCCTGTAGGGACAGACGGTCTGAGATACCCTTGGTGGCCACAGGAACCCCCCCCTCTCCCCTTGGGCTGTCCCTGACCAGCGCAGCAAGTTTGAGAATGAGGAGTCCTTCAGGATGTTGAGCCAAGACAGTGAGCTTAAGTTTACTGGCTTCAGGGTGAGTTTTAGAAGATGGCCACAGGAACCTCCCCCCCCCTCTCTCCAATGTTTTGCAGCCAGCTGGCAGGGGGAGCAGCAGCGGACACCAACCTGAGAATACGTTGGCTTTGAAAGAGAGGGGGTCAAGATCTACTTAAAAGTGCCTGCGATTCTTAATGGAGTGTTATTTGGAAAGGCTGGATAGATCTCTAAAGACTGGATGGCATGGGCTGCCAAGAAGCTGATGAAGAGCAGGCACTGTGAGAGGATGCATTGGCACACCAGCCTTTTGAAGAAACTTGGCCAAGAACTTGTGAATTCAAGGACAGAGACAGGTCTCATCGGGGGAAAAAATGGAGAGTAACAGTATTCACACAGAGCCATGAGTCCTGGGATCCCCATCTACTGGGGTTGCCAGCCTCCAGGTGGGGCCTGGAGATCTCCCACTTTTACAACTGATCTCCAGCTGACAGAAATCAGCTCCCCTGGAGAAAATGGCTGCTCTGAAGGGTGGACTCTATGGCATTGTACCATGCTGAGGCTCCTCCCCTCCTCAAACCCCACCCTCTCCCGGATCCACCCCCAAAGTCTCCAGGTATTTTCCAACCCAGATCTGGCAACCCTACCATCTACTTCTCCATTGCATAATGATTGTCTTGGGCATGGCTGTCCCATGTCTTCTGTTTGCTAACTTCTTTTCTTCTCTCTCCCACAAGCTGGCTACATCTGACGTTTACACAATGGGCAAAAAACTCCTTGTGACCACATTGAGACTATTATGGCTGTCTTTATCCTAAATATGCGTGTATATTAGAAGTGTATTGGATATTTGAGAGCCAGTGTGGTTAGAGTATCAGACTAGGCTCTAGCAGACCCAGAATCAAATCCCCACTCTCTGTGGATGCTTCTGGGTGACCTTGGGCCAGGCGTACACTTTTAGCCTAATCTACCTTGTGCAATTGTTGTGAGGATAAAATGAGAGACGAGAATGATGTAAGCCACTTTCGGTCCCCATTGGGGATATAGGTGGGGCTACGAAGTAAGTAAGTTTAAACTTTCACCGGTGTGTAACTTAGAACATCTGAGAGCACTGAATAGCTTTGTTGTGATCATGAAATGTAGATCTCTTGAAACGCGGAAAACAACCGCTTTGCTTCCTGAAAACCAATAGCCCACATCTGAGATTTGAAGGTCACAATTATAGATCAAATCTCATTTGACACCCTTGGAAGAAATTAACTGGATTTGAGTTCTTGTGACAACTTGTGAAAACGACACACATATTGAAGCTCTTTTCAGCAGTCTTTTATGTTTCAATTATTTGGATATATTCATAGATTTTAAACAAGACATCCAGCTTGCCCGTCACTTTGGTCTTGTAATAAGATGCAACAAGGAAAGCAAGGAAGATGAGAATGGGTGAGATGATACGTTTCCAGTGATGTCCTAAGCACTGTCATACCTTTCTAAGCCTATTCACTTCAATGGACTTAGAAGGGCATAATTCTGCTTAGGCTTGCATTGTTCGTCTTGTAGAAAGAGAAGTGAGACACTGGCTTCATTATTAATTGGATTTCTTTTTACCCCATTCTTCTTTCACGGTACTCAGTGTGGTGTATATTTCCCCCCATTTTATCCTCACAACAACCTTGAGGTAGTACCCATCACAAGGTTATCCAATGAGCTTCATGACCGATAGGGATGTGAATTCTGATCCTAGTGAAGCAAGGTATCCACGACTTCACACTGGCTGTCACTGATCCAGCTCAGTACTGTCAAAGAAGCAGAAAACAAATACAAACTTTTGAGACAAACTTTGGACATGACTGAGTCAGTTCCAGTTACATATCTGTGTGAAATTTAAGTGACACTCTGCTTTATGAATATTCAAAGAGCTGTCTTATGCCTTATGAGGAAAGGTTGAGGGACTTGGGAATGTTCAGAGAGCCGGTTTGGTGTAGTGGTTAAGTGCGTGGACTCTAATCTGGGAGAACCGGGTTTGATTCCCCACTCCTCCACTTGCACCTGCTGGATGACCTTGGGCAAGCCATAGTTCTGTCAGAGGTGTTCTTGAAAAGAGCAGTTTCTGTCAGACCTCTCTCAGCCCCGCCTACTTCACAGGGTGTCTGTTGTGGGGAGGGGGAGGGAAAGGGGTTTGTAAGCCACTCTGAGACTCCGAGTGAAGGGCAGGGTATAAATCCAACCTCTTCTCCTCTTCTCTTAGTCTGGAGAAGAGGAGGTTGACTTGAGGGGGGACATGATTGCTCTCTTGAAGTATTTGAAGGGCTGT
Source organism: Gekko japonicus (assembly GCF_001447785.1). Taxonomy (NCBI): domain Eukaryota; kingdom Metazoa; phylum Chordata; class Lepidosauria; order Squamata; family Gekkonidae; genus Gekko; species Gekko japonicus. Next base: position 1,571,389 of record NW_015176458.1, on the reverse strand, counting down.
CACTTAGAGGCGGGCAGGGAGCTGTTCCTGTTGGCAGCAGAGGATAGGACTTGCAAGAATGGGTTTAAATTAAGGGCGGGAAGGTACCAAGTGGATATTAGGAAAAACTTTTTTACAATAAGAGTTGTGCAACAGTGGAATCAGCTGCCAAGGGAGGTGGTGAGCTCCTCCTCCCTGGCAGTCTCTAAGCAGCGGCTGGACAAACACTTGCCAGGGATGTTCTAGGCTGATCCTGCATTGAGCAGGGGGATGGACTAGATGGCCTTCCAACTCTGTGATTCTATGTTTAGTCAGGCCAGATGGTCCTTCTAGTTGTTGTCTACTCTGTTGTCCACTCTGACTAGTAGCAGCTCTCAAAGATTTCAGGCAGCAAAAGATCTTCCCCTGGACCTGGACAAACTCTGAGACCATTGCCTCCTTAGAGACTGACATTTTTTCCCCATGGCATAAGCTCACCATTCTCTGTACCTGTTCCCATAGATCTTTTTCCACTGGAAATATCAGGAATGAAAAATGGGACACTCCACAGGCAAATCAAGTATTCTCCTGTTGAGCCGCCCACAGCCCTCTTTCTTGCAGTAGTTGTGATTCTTCTTTTTGCAGAAAGAGAGCCATGATCCAGCTTCCTTCTGCTCTTCCAGAAATAAACAATCTGTTGAAAATTTATAATAGGACGGGATGGCCAGCTCCGGTCTGGGCTTTTAAAAGCAGAAGGAAAGTCTCTCCTTTGTCCTATGATTAATGCTGGTTTGCTTCCAAAGTCTTGGCCCTGCCAAATGAAAGCAGCTCAAGGAGAGAAATTATAGCTGGAAAATCATTATGTGAGAGTGATGTTATGCTTGCGTTGTCTATGTGTGTTCTGCATGTGTTTTTAAAAGGGGCAGCATAAGTACTGTCAAAGCAAGTCTCTTATTTCCCCCCAGCTCCCGTATAAGCAAAGAGCTTGATGAATAATGTAATTTTCTCTGTGGTTAGTTTACAATTTAATGGCATAACATAGTTGCCAAAAATGTTTTATTTCTTCACGCACACAAAAAAGGTATCATTGCCAGTAATTTGTGTTCATGGATGGATTCTGGAGTCTATGGGAAAGCAAAACCTGATGTAGAAATATTACTCCTATTTATATTTATCTGTATATCTGTGCTGAAATATATACCATTATAAAACAAAGCTGTGCAACCAGCCATGCACACACACCAGCCATGCGCACAGTGAAGAAACATTTTCATTGTGTCTGATGAAGTGTGCTTGCACACAAAAGCTTATACTTTGAATAAAACTTTGTTGGCCTTAAAGGTGCCCCTGAACTCTAACTTTGTTATGAAGAATGCTGTTAAAGATCGGTTAGAGCATGAAGAATATTTTGTTAGAGAATCTCAGTCTCCTCACAGAACTACATTTCCCAGGATTGTTTGAGGGAAAGCCACGAGACCCACAGGAGTTAAACTAGTTAACTGTTTAGTGTAGAAAGTCTTTAACAGAGATTAAAGCTGTAATAGAAGGAGGGAATGGCCAAGACCGACTGCAAAAAATGGCTGGATCCCACCCAAGACATCACAGTGGTTGACAGGCAATCAGATTTGGCAGTGTTCTTATGTCACTAAAGATGAATCAAGTTAATTCACAATCAGGGCAATGCTTTCTAGTAAGACGAGCAATTTCGAGATAATTACCGAAAGCCCATCAAAAGCAATTGCTTTTTGGCACTGTTAAAAATGTTCACAAGACATAGTGGGTGTTTTCCTCTGCCCTAGTTAATAGTTCCTTGATGAGAAAGGATTTATTCTGACATACATATGATCGCAGAATTATATGACTATAGTGCTGAAAGATACTTCAGAGCAGAACGCGCCAACCTTGGTTAGCCTATGGGTATTTCTGGAATTTTAAAAAAGGGGAGTGGGCATCACCATAAAATGGCTGCCGTGGACGGGCAGCATCACACAACACTGGAAGATTCCAAGCAAATGTCCTTCTGTGATGGGGGCTGCTGCTTCCAATCTAGCATTCCCTGGGGAACCAAAGATGATGACCCCTGAGGACTTCTGAGACACCTTCTGGTTTAACGAGCTGGAGGAAAGCCAAGGTTGGCTCTTTGCTATGGGAAGGAGGAGCTTTGAGAAAGCGGTATGTGGGTGCCAGGAAACGCACCAGTGGGCACCCCCTTGGGGACTAGGGCTTCAGAGGCTGTCCACTCTATCTCCATCGAATGCTTCCAAAGTTTCCCAGGAAAATGTATCATATAAATATATCATACTCCTTAGACACTCTGAGGCTTGGACTTGTGCCAAGGTATCTAACCTGGCCCTTTATGCTAAATAATGGGGGGGGGGAGTCAAGATCTTCTCTACTTATGTATGTAAACACCTAGTGGCTGTGCACAAACAGACAAATCAATGGAGCATCCTCTTATGCTCATGTTTGGACTTTCTGCCCCCTCTGCCAGTGCGCCTCTTCAATATACCTGCATGTCAACTTGTGTGTGTGTGTGTGTGTGTGTGTGTGTGTGTGTGTGTTAAGTGCCACTGAGTGACTTCTGACTCATGGAGACCCTCTGAATTAATGTCTTCCAAAATGTCCTGTCTTTAACACCCTTGCTCGGGTCTTGCAGACTTAGGGCTGTAGCTTCCTTGACTGAATCAATCCATCTCATGTTGGGTCTTCCTCTTTTCCTGCTGCCTTCAACATTCCCTAGCAGTATTGTCCTTTCCAGTGATCCTTTTCTTCTCATAAAGTGACCAGCAGGATTTCATTTTATCCATTTACTTACTTATTTCAGAGCGTTGCCAGGCATTTTCTGTGAGAAAAAGTGAAAACTGCTCTCTGCTTTACTAAAAGTCTACAGCTGTATGTTGCTGCCCATTCTGATTTCTATATTTGGTGATAGAAAATAGCAGATCAAAGATCTCACTGCTAGTAAACTTAAGTAATGGGCTAATTCATTTCAACAACTGCCAAAGAGCATACTGATTCTCCTAATCATTCAATTATATTTTAAAACCATATCTCCTTTTAAAGTCTGAGTAAACTGGATCCTCTGTTTCTGTTAGAGGTCAACGGCCAACATCCTATTAATTTTAAAGCCTGCTGGATTGTTGGTCCCTACTCCAAATTATTCTCTTTTTGAGAAGACTCAGTTTGTGATCCTGGGGAAAGTTAGGTTTCTGGTCAGGTCTGGCTCTCCATAAAGCGGCGGATGGGAGGAAAGCAGCACTCAGAACCGAGGTCCAGCAATCAATGCTAAATAATAAAAAATTAAAAGGAAGAAGCATTCTGTCAATAGCACCTCCTGTAACAAAGGGAATGCTCGTTTTATATTGATTAGCTCCTGCTAAATAATGTATTCCTTCTTCGCTGCCATGCCAGCTCTTGCGGGGCTGTTTATTGCAAAGCCCGGCTAGCCCAGAACAGCTCGGCCAGCGGAGCAATCGATATCCTATCTGTAAACATGCTTGCAAATGCAGTCCCAGAGCTGGCCCCATCAAATCCACCGCTACCCCATTAAGGCACAGAAGTGTGAAAGGAGGGGACTTGTTACATTCCTTCAGCACCATTCCAGACAACAAAAGGACACTTGAGCTGTGAAACGGCAGCCCGTTTTAGGAACAGCTGTTCTACTTTTCACTGTATAGGTCTGAAATGCAGAGACTGCTGAATCCCCACACATAAATGCATTGCAAATGTCCACAGTTATTGTGGAGCTGGATAATTATTGACTTCACCTATACTCCGCCTTTCTCCCCAAAGGGGGCCAAAGTGGCTTACCTCAGTCTTCTGTCCTCTATTTTAACCTCACATCAACCCCGTGAGGTAAGTTCTGCTGAGAGGTTGTTACTAGGCCGAGGTCACCCAGCAAATTTCTGTGGCAGATAACCAGTGCACGACACTGGCACTCATACTGACAGTGGTTCTTAGATATTGGTTCTCATCCAGAAATTATGTTTAGCCCCCTCACTGCATGATACATGGAGCACCTAAAGGAGATCCAGACCAAACCTGTGTATTCTACAATATGTGAAGAGGCAGGTTGCACGTACCTTGATGTTTTTGTGAATGACGTACATTGCCCAGAGCCCTGCATTACAGGGCTTGGGCAATTAACACATTTAATGTATAAATAAATATGTTGTCACTTTTTAGTTTTCAAAGGCCTTTTAAAAACTCTTGCTTTTTAAAATTCTTGCCTTAAATTTTGGTAATATATATTTTTTACACTTTCAAATATACATGAATGTTATTGGTATGGGTTTGGATCCCACAGAGAAACTCTGCTGATGACAGAGATTTCCGGCTCCTACTGGAACTCCAAAAAAAATTCCCACAGAAAAAGCTAATCCAGGGGGATAAAGGACCTCTAAGAACAACACAAGTGGAAATTCAGAGGACTGGAGTGGGAGAGGGAACTCAGCAAAATTAGTCCCTTTCCACTGGCCCCAACCCCCCATGTTTATGTTTGTACATTATTAGTGAGATGCCTCGAACCCTTCCTTAATATGGAAATGTGACATATCCTTGGCCTAAATAAATAAATACCCCAAAATAAGAGGCAGAGGTGAGGGGTGTGGTGTTTGCCGAAGGCTAAACAAAACAGCAGTCCAGAGGCACCCTAAAACTTAATGACATTTACCCCCTCATGAACTTTTGTGAATCAGAACTAGCCAATGATAAGAACCAACCTTTGGCTCCATAGCTTGGTCCCTTTGCCACCATGCTCTAACCATTTTTCTAGAGCTGAAGGGAGGATTAATTTCAAGTTAAGTGATGAAGACTTGGAGCAGGATAAGCCAGATACTTCAGGGAAACAGCTGATATTCAGCTTGAGTTTAAAGGAAGTCACAGATTGTATCACATTGGTATGAAAGACCAAAAGGGCCAATGGACAGAGTCTTTTAAGCTATTCTGTTTCCATGTGCTGATGGCGAGTTTCTAGCATTTGGACATTCATTGTCTTATCTGTAAGGGGAAAGTTGCCACAAGCTTTAGAAGTTGCTCTTTCCTTCAAGGTTGTTATTAATGTTAATGCTATTAATGTTGTTTGCCACTTACTGGTACTTCATACAGTATAAAATTTGTATCTGAAACAGTACAGGGGAATGCTATGTAATGAAACCCACATATATCTGAGGGAACACAGGGTTTCCCCCAATAGCATCCCCTGGGATAGTTTCAGATTGGGAAAATAGTAAGGTGGTGATGGGGGAAGAGCCTGAAGCCCCTAAACAGGCACCTCGAACACAAGAATTGAAGAGAACCCTCAACTCACATGTGATTGTCTTGCATCTAGCGCCTCATGGAGATCCAAACCTGTGTATTCTATAATGTGTAAATAGGCAGGTTGCTCATAAAAATGCCAGAGGAGTAGCCATGTTAGTCTACTGATACAACATGAATCCAGTAGCAGCTTCAAGAGTAATGACATTTAGTCCATCATAAGCTTTGGTAAGTCAGAGCACAGTTAACTTCAGAAATGATTCTGTTTCAGGAATGATCCAACCCGCAAGCCAAATGACATTGGCACATATGTTGGATTTCACTGCACTGGCACTTTGTCTACGTGGCATGCTGAGGTTTAATGCTTCTTTGGATGCATGCCTGTATCATTCATGGAGCCATTGATATAGAATTGTTTCAATGGCATGAAAATGGCTTCATCCAGGAGATGTATGCTCATCAAAAATGTGATTCTTTTTTCATCCATCTGACTGAAAGGAAATGAGTACACAACAAGAATATCTTTATCAACAACATAACCCAATGAAGCTTGGGAGGCTTAGTCTTGAAATGTTTATTTTCTCACTCTTCCAGGGTCTTAGGTTGCTCCTAAGGGAGGTTTGACACCTGGCAGCAGTTCCAGTCATATCCTGGATACTCTGGCTGTAGCTCTACTGGTGCTAAACTTACTGATACGTCCTGCTCACATTTGTTACGGTTGTCTTCTTTTATGAGATTCGGCTGCATTGCCCAATAGTGTCGATCGATGGTTTTCAAGCTTACAATTCTCTTCGCCTTGGGATGGGGTGGGGGTAGCCATGGTGGTCTGCAGTAGAAGAGCAAGATCCAAGCCCAGTAGGACCTCGAAGACCAACAAGGTTTCCAGGGTATAAACTGGAGTATCGAAAGAGTATCTCATGAGGACAACTTTGACTCTGGAAAGCTTGTACCCCGGAAATGTTGTGAAATCTTGAAGGCACTACTGGACTGGAATCCTATAATTCTCTTAGATTCAGCAAACCATTTAAAATGTCAACTTCTCAGCCAAGGAATCCTTGCAACTGTACCATGGAGCCCATGTACATAGGGAGGATCTTGTGGTATGTTGTATGGCACATGCTTCATTCATGAACTGACAATATGGTTTAGAACAAAAGTAGGCATACTTCAGACCTGAGAGATCTGATTTTTAGATTCTGAGGTCCATGAGCTGAAACCAATTGCAAAAGGGTCCTCCCTTTATGCCAATAAAGGTATTGTATTTGTAAAAGGGTCCTCCCAGTGGGCCAAGTAAAATACTTCCCCAGAGGATGGGCAATCACAGTGATTCATCATCCCACATTTATTTATTTACTGTTTTCATATCCCACCCTTCATCTACTGCTCAGGGCAGCAGGGTCTTTTCCAGTGAGTGCTCCCTTCTCATTTGGTGGCCAAAGTATTTGAGCTTCAGTTTCATTATCTGGCCTTCCAGGGAACAGTCAGGGTTGATTTCTTTGAGGATTGACTGATTTGTTCTTCTTGCAGTCCAAGGGACTCTCAAGAGTCTTCTCCAGCACCATAGTTCAAAAGAATCTATTCTTCTGCGCTCAGCCTTCCTTATAGTCCAACTCTCGCAGCAAACCGCGTGATGTTTTCTTAATGAGTTGGGCTGGGGTTTACCTGATCTGACTCTTTTTGCCCATGACCACATGGCTGTGAGGAACTTACCGTTCCAAGCAACTGCAAGGCCCAACTCAGAGGGGCTCCTCCCTCCCTCCACACACATTGCCTTAGCTGAAAGGGACACATTGGGGGGCTGCATGTAAAGTATTCTGTGCATGTGTACCCCCCAAATAAGGGGCACCCTAGGGTTGCCAAGTCTGGGTTGGAAAATACCTGAAGACTTTGGGGGTGGATCCGAGAGAGGGCCTCAGCATGGGACAATGCCACAGAGTCCACCCTTCAAAGCAGCCATTTTCTCCAGGGGAGCTGATCTCTGTCAGCTGGAGATCAGCTGTGAAAGCGGGCGATCCCCAGGCCCCACCTGGAGGCTGGCAACCCTAGGCACCCCCCATACCATTTAGGCTCAGGAAAATGGCATGGGCAAGAAGGCTGGAAGGCCTCTGCCTTGTGCTTTGAACCCAATCTGAATCAGACCCTGAGGCATGTGGGGAAATAAGTTCCCCATAGCTGCTATGTGGCTGCAGGAAAAATGACTCATTTTGGGGAAACCCCAACTGGACTCATTAAAAGCTGTATCATGTAGTTTGATTCATAGACAGCCAACTCATTTATAGGTATCACTGAGAAGTGGTTATCCTTTGTGAGTAATTTGTGTCAGCTTTAGGGATGCTGTGAATTTTGCCACAAATGTGTTCAAGAGTCGAACTGAACTGTTCAGTTCATGCTAAACAGCTGTGAATGCCCGCCCAATGGGTTTGCATCAGTGTTTCTGCAAAACTGCGCACATGCACAAAGACACGGCTGATTCAAACTGAATGACAGCCATTAGCATCTCTAATGAACATCAAAGGGCAGGGCTTTATTTAAACACAGCATTTATTTATGACTGATCCATGTGATTTGTGAACCAACTGCAGAACCATAGCAAGGATTTTTAAATTTGGGGGGGCCTTTTAAAAAGTGGGGAGCACTGAAATTCATGGCGCCCACTTCTCCCCCAAAACATTTAATGAAAGGGCGGCGTGAGGCTTGCCACCGCCACTGGCAGCAGTGAACACAAGAAATAAGTCGGGGCGCCTGGCCAGGGTGGTAAGTTGGGGTACCCTGGCAGAAAGTCGGGGGCTGGGCCCCAAAATGCTCCACTGTATCTATGGGCCGCCTGACTAGTTGTCTATTTAAACAATTGTCATCTGAGTGGAGTGGTTACACAGCAAGGGTGAGAGGTATTAAAACTCAGCTAGGCTGTGTGAGAACCCACATGCACAAAAAGCCAATTGGACTGTGCTGCAGGACTAAGACAGTATACAAGGAAGCAACCTGTTGAACAGCCAGAACGGGATTAATGAACAGTCAAACTGATCACTGAAAAGACAGCTCCCTTTTTATGACCGGTGAACAAGGCAAGAGCCAAGCTGGTGGATGTTGGAGCATCCCTAGTCAGCATTCTTCTGTATTACTTTACTAGAACAACCAGTAAACTGGTTGCTATGCCAAGTGGCAGCAATCCTCACACAGTTGGGAACTTCCCCGAAATCAGGATGGGAGGAGAAGATTAGTTTCATCCTGGGAGCTATATTGAAGTTAGGGCACAATTGGCAATGAAAACTCCCAGTAGCTTCTACACCAGGAGCCTTACATGATCTACTGGGACCTAGTCCAGAATCTAGCAGAAGATTACAATCTGCTTTTGGCCAACCGTTTGTTTAGGGTTGCCAGGTCTGAGTTGGAAAATACCTGGAGACTTTGGGGGTGGATCCAGCAGAGGGTGGGGTCTGGGGAGGGGAGGGGCCTCAGAATAGTGCAATGCCATAGAATTCACCCTTCAAAGAAGTCAGCTGGAGATCAGTTGTAAAAGCAGGAGATCTCCAGGCCCCACCTGGAGGCTGGCAACCCTACATTTGTTGGAATATGTGAGGTCTATAGTACAGCCTTATGAAGAAGATCTGAAGATCGTCTTACAGGGGGACAGCTGAAGGACTGATAGTTAGCATAGCTAGACTAGGAACTTTCTACTTTTTCGAATTGTGTCCTTTTCAAATTGTGCCTGTCCCCTGATTGGCTCTTCTGGAGATTTCCTGCTGCTGTAGAGATTCCTGTTGCTCTTTGTTCCTTTTACAGCAGTTAGTTTAGGCTATCTCTCTGTATGTTCTATTAACAGTTTGTTCTTCTTTAATAAGCCTATTTTCCCCCTCTAAACAGTCAGTGCTCCACTTCCTTTGCATACTTAAACTCTGCTAACACCCTTGACCGGGAACACACTAGCAATATCCTGTGGCTCCATACTACAGGAAAAGCTTGATGGTGCTGGGCAAGTTTCTTTCAAGGAAGCTTCTCTGTCATTCCTCACTTCCTCATAGCAGGACTTCTTGCTTGGAGGTCTGCATGCTCTACCTAACTATTGTCATCCTTTGTGGAGGCCTTTCTCTGGGAACCGCCATCTTCAGAGTTGCTGTGGGTAACTGTCAAAAATAGTGGCCCTTTCTCTTGCAGCATGTGTCCTCCTACACCTGCCCACTTTTAATTGCCAAGTTAAGTCCTTTTTATGCATTCAGGTTGGGAGTTGGTTTTGGTTTCGTATGAAGATTGGGTTTTGAGTGGGCACACTGCTGTTGGTTTTAAAAATCGATTTTTTAAAAAAAACCTTCTGTTTATTGTTGCCTTTATTGGTATGATTTATTGATTTGTTTTAACTGCTGTTTTTCAATATAGAAGCTGCCTCAGAAATCTTTAGTGGAGAGGCAGGGTATAAATCTTTTAAACCAGTTAATAATAAATAAGCCCTAGCACCTATAGACTTCCAAGGAGGCAAAGGAATCCCTAAGACGAAGACTGAAAAACACTGAGATAAATTCAACACACGCAGGCTTCTAAAGTTTGTGTATGCTGAACGTTAGACCCCTTTCTCTTCCCTAGCCATCACGCACAGGTGAGCCATGGCCCACAAATATATCCCCTGTGTGTGTGTAAAGTGCTGTCAAGACACAGCAACCTTATGGCCACCCCAGCAAGGTGCTTTCATGGCAAGTGAGAAGCAGAGGTGGTTTGCCAGTGCCTTCCTTTGCAGAGTCTTCCTTGGTGGTCTCCCTTCCAAATACCAGTCCTACTTAGATTTAGACCGATTCCCCACAAGCAGCTGTGCTGCCCTCGCTCTTCTGTTCGCCCCAGTTGCATTGGTCAATTTCACACTATTTGCTGTGTGGCCACATTTTGACCTGCATCTCCCCCCGATTTCCCCGACGACTTCTCGATCGCAACAAACAAGGATTGAGAAGATGCAGAGGAAATTGGGGGGAGATGCAGATCAAAATGTGGCTGTGCAGCGAATAGTGTAAAATTGACCTATGTCACTGGGGCAAACAGAAGAGCGAGGGGGACACAGCTGCTTGTGGGGAATCAGTCTTGATGAAATAGGGTTATACCATGCCACCTTCCCTCATATATATATGGAGGATGGGGGCACCTTCTTCTGGGGCCCATAGAACTGGACCCCCTAATCCACTGTTTTTGAAACTTGGGGTGGGGGTAGAAGAGGCACCAACAGCTATGCTGCAAATATGGTGCCTCTACTTCAAAACACAGCCCCCACAGAGCCCGATTTATTCTCCATTATACCCTATGTGGACAATTGACTATAATGGCTCCCATAAGGTATAATGGAGCCGAAAAAAATCAGCAGTCCCAAATATTTACCGAATCCGAATACCATACCAGTATTGGGATTTGGGAATATTGGGAAATACCAATATTTTGGGGGTTCAATATATACTATGCAGTACTTCCAGATCTTTGAGAATATTTATAATATTTAGTATATATGCATATGTATGTATATATGTATGTATATGTGTATATAGATAGATATTGATATAGTTATAGATAAAACTATACAGAGATCAATCAAAAATTCTCACAAGCTATGGATGATGGGAGTCCGCTTGGTGTAGTGGTTAGAATGTCATACTAGGATCTTGATGACCCAGGTTCAAATCCCCACTCTACTATGGAAGCTTGCCGGGTGACCTTGGGCCTTTCGCATGCACTCAGCTTAACCTACCTTGCAGAGTTGTTGTGAGGATAAAATAGAGGAGGGGAGAACCATGTAAATTACTTTGAGTCCCCATGGGAAAGGAGACAAGCAGGGTATAAATGAAGTAAAAAATGATGTTGAATTATCCCCATATTGTGTGTGTGTGTGTGTGTGTGTGTACACATACTACTGAGTTCCTAGATGACCCAAGATCTGAGTCAGAGACTTTGTGGTTTTCTGCTGAAGCTCTTAACCGCTATACCACAATCCCTGTCATATAACCCCATGATGATGATTAAAAGTGATTCAAACCATTGCCTCAGCATTAGTTACTGAGGCTGGCAGCAACTCTCCAAGGTCTCAGGAAAAGAAAGGCCTTTAGTTAGAGAATTTATATACTCCCACCTTTGTACCAACACAGTCAGAATCCAAGGCAGGTAACAACAATGAATATAATACTACTACTACTAATAATAATAACCTTCCATTAAAATCACTGAAACAATTTGTTGAAACAGATAAGCTGAAGTCTTCCCTAACACCCACAACCTGAGATCCATTTGACTGGAAATGCCAGGGATTGAACCTGAGACTTTTTACGTATAGAGTATGTGATCTAATTACTGGTACTTCACATATTCTATATCCTAGTACTGAAGACATGTTGGTGGCTGCAGCTGTGGTGAGCCCTGGAAAGATCTCTTGTTCAGTTGTCTTAAGAACACTTTCATTAGTCTTCCACTTGGTATGCATATATGGTAAGGGATTTCTGTGTGTGGAGGAGCTCTTCCAGGAATGGAAACCCACAATGGATGCTTTCAAGCCCACACTGGTAGATGTGATAGGATCAACATATCCAAAAATTCAACTTTTGCATAAATTGTTGGTTAGGAGGCACTGGAGACCAACTACTATGAGTGGATGAGAGCACAGACTAACTGAGGCATACTTGTATGTGTCTATGTGGACTGATATGTGCACCTGATGTTTTGCATCTAGCTCAGCATGGTCTACTGTCACTGGCAACAGCTCTCCAGCATCTTTTGCAGAAAAAGGGTTCTCCTTAACCTACTAATTATCAGTGCTAGGGATTGAATCTGGAGCCTTCTGCAGGCAAAGCAATGGATCTTCCATTGAGCCATGACTTTTCCCCGGGGATGTGTCTTCAGCCATACCAGAAAAATGTGAGAACATCCATAGAAGTGCCACTAAGCTGAAAAGAAAAGTCCCGGAACTGACTTTGTTATAACAACCATATAGAATGTCTATATAAATTGTCTTCAGGTTTCCTTAAGAGAAGAACAAATTGGGGGAAAAGGTGGATTGGAGTGGTGATCATATGTTCATCCTACATCTTACTAGAGACTCAACAGGTATCCTTATGCATGGAGTAACACAGAGAGAGAGAAAGCAAGAGAGCTCGGTGAGGGTCAGAGAAGGTCTGAAGGTTAACCGTAGCCAGACATCCCTGGGGAAATTATTCTTAATGAAAACTGACATATGGATGCCCTTGACTGCTAGAGAAACAACAATCTCTCTCTCTCTCTCTCTCTCTCTCTCTCTCACACACACACAAACACAAACACACACATTTTTTTCCATCTTCAGCTCGAAAGCACTCCAAAATTTAAAATGCGCAAGGAAGACTCTGAACATTTTTTTTGTTCTGAATTATATTAACTGTCTAAGAAAATTAATTCATACCGATTTTTGTTCCTGCTGCTACTTCGCCCAGTGGAACTGTTTTACATTTGTCTGACCTCTGCATCACCTGTCGTTCTTTTCTTTTCTGTTTTTTAAAAATGCACATTATATTTTAAAAGGTTTTCTTCCCACATGGAACAATGTGGCATGCTGCCTAGTCATTCTCTACAATGAGGTGAGGACTCCAGTA
>NW_015176458.1:1458190-1558550 GCF_001447785.1 Gekko japonicus | reverse complement strand
CTTAGTGCAGTCTTCCCCAGGCAACAATGGCTGGAGAGCTTCATATAATAAGCTGAAATCTGTACCTGCTGCCAACACAAGTTTCCCTTGAGGTGATGTTAGAAATCGATGTACATACTATATGGCTCCTTCTCTGCTTTACAAAGCTGTGCGAAAAATAAGGTACCATAAGGGTATTTTTCTTTTTTGTGATCAAATGAGCAATCAGGCAAGTCTTCACTTGTAACATGGAAAGTACAGTAAACTGATATGTCATATAGATACCCGGCTTTGATGTCTTAGATGCCACTGTTGGACTATAGTATACAAATATGCAATAATATATGTTTCACATTTTCACATATTTTGAGGGGGTCATTTTTTGGCAGGGGGGATGGATTTTTAAGTATATGTTCCATTTCCACCCCATCATCTCAGAAAAGAAAATAGAAGAAGAAGAAAAAGAAGAAGAGGAAGAAGAAGAGGAGGAGGAGGAGGAGGAGATTGGATTTATACCCTGCCCTTCACTACCCAAGGGAGTCTCAGAGTGGTTTACAAACTCCTTTCCCTTCCCGTCCCCACAACAGACACCCTGTGAGGTAGGTGGGGCTGAGAGAGCTCTGACAGAAACTGCTGTTTTTCAAGGACAGCTCTTATCAGAACTATGGCTTGCCCAAGGTCATCCAGCCAGGTGCAAGTGGAGGAGTGGGGAATCAAACTCAGTTTTCCCAGATTAGAGTCTGCGCACTTAACCACTACACCATGTGGTTCATACAAATCAGTGTCTTATCTGAAGCTCTACCACATATCATCTGAGGTCATAACCTTGCTAATGCTATGCAGGTCTGGTCAGTGCCTAGATAGTAGATCTCCCGGCACCCCTGCATACGCTGCCTTAAATTCCATGATGGAAGAACTAGAGACTAGGAATGCCATACAGCAATAAGTAGAATATACTGCCCCAAACTAACAATAATGTCAGTGCATGAGATAGGGATGCATCACAGTCGTGGAATAGACCCAATATACAACTTCTTCATTTATTTAGAGTGCATGGTTGGATTGTGTGTGCTGATCGCTCTGGCAAGCTGCTGTAGTGGTCTGAAAAAGTCCTGAACTGTGTCTGACCAGAGTGTTTATGACAGCATTATCAGTCAGGGCTTTTCCTGATATCAGTGGTCAGCAAGCAGATGTGAAGTTTAGCTTTCAGGCTCCAAGTTCCACTGCTGATAAATGACTTCACTGTTTCATTCCTAAACACAGGTCTGCGGCACAGGAGGAATCCCTCCTCCCTGAAAGAGTGACAGCACTAGTAGTATAATCTTGTCTAAACAAGACTGTGGTTTGGAGTATTTCATCCTTTGACAGTGCTGGACATTTCCACTCCTATCATTATCATGATTGATGGTGCAGTGATGAAGACGTGAATGATGTAGACCTGCATTTTGTTAACTGAAGAACTGTTTTGTTCTCATTTTTTAAGACCGGGAGTTGGTGAGAACAGTCCCAATCCTGAGATATTGAATACAGTCACTGGGATCTGTCTTTGGGTAAGACTTAGCAAAGCCCAGATAGAGCCAGTGTAGAGTTGCCAACCTCAAGGTGGCACCTCGAGATCTCCCGCTATGACAATTGCTCTCCAGATGACCACGATCAGTTTGCCTGGAGCAAATGGACTCTAGGGCATTATACCCTGCTCAGGTTCCTCCTCTTCCCAAACTCCATCCTCCTCAGGCTCCACCCCCCAAATCACAGGTCATACAAGGGTACAGCAAAATAAGGATGACGAACTACAAGCCAAAAGTGATTGCTGTAAGAAGTTCCCACATTCATAGAACAAAGGAAAATTATACAAAAGCTATAATTATTTTTCTTCTTTATTCCACAGGTGCATTCAGATGAAATTGACGAACATCTCGAGTTTTTGCAAGTTCGTTTCAGAATCTTTGTCAAAATTCGGTGTCATAGTGTTTTTTCTTACGTAACAATCCCATTTATATCTGTATAAACCTCGTTATCGTACTGGCTATGAATAGCTCTGCTAGTCTCAATACATATCTTCAAGAACGGACAGTGTCTTCTTGAAGACACTGTCCGTTCTTGAAGACACTGTCCGTTCTTGAAGATATGTATTGAGACTAGCAGAGCTATTCATAGCCAGTACGATAACGAGGTTTATACAGATATAAATGGGATTGTTACGTAAGAAAAAACACTATGACACCGAATTTTGACAAAGATTCTGAAACGAACTTGCAAAAACTCGAGATGTTCGTCAATTTCATCTGAATGCACCTGTGGAATAAAGAAGAAAAATAATTATAGCTTTTGTATAATTTTCCTTTGTTCTATGAATGTGGGAACTTCTTACAGCAATCACTTTTGGCTTGTAGTTCGTCCACCCCCCAAATCTCCAGGTATTTCCCAAACCAGAGCCAGCAACCTTAAGCCAATGACATCTGAAACTAATCACTTGAACTGGCCTTGGAAACTAGTTTGGCTGTTGAGAACCATTGCCACCCATAAAGGACCTTGATGTTCCCCAGTACCCACTTAAGGAGAATCTGCCAATGGGTGTGCATTGAGACAGCAGCGAATGCAAGTCTGAACAGAATAAACTCTGTTCTTTAAAGTAATCTGAAGTGGAAGATTTGTGAGTCAGCTATAACAAGAGAAAGTCTTCATTCCTCAATATTATAACACAGCATCAATGATGTTTCACTTCAGGGTAAAAAGGAAGAGAGGGAGAGGGGAGAGAGTGTGGCTGGTTTGACATGGCGGTTGGAAAAGCCAACAATGTACACACATGAAGCTGCCTTATATTGAATCAGGTTAGAACGGATAAGAGGAAGTACTTCTTCACCCAAAGAGTGATTCACACATGGAATTCACTGCCACAGGAGGTGGTGGCAGCTACAAGCATGGACGGCTTCAAAAGGGAATTAGATAGGCATATGGAGCAGAGGTCCATCAGTGGCTATTAGCCACAAGGTATAGATAGGGGCTCTGGGGCAAGTGATGCTCTGTCTTCTTGGTGCTTGGGGGGGGGCAACAGTGGGAGGGCTTCTAATGTCCTGGCCCCACTGGTGGACCTCCTGATGGCACCTGGTATTTCTGGCCACTGTGTGACAGAGTGCTGGACTGGATGGGCCTTTGGCGTCTCTTATGTTCTTATGAATCAGGCCCTTGGTCCTACAAGGTCAGTGTTGTCTACTCAGACTGGCAGGTGCTCTCCAGGGTCTTTGGCAGAGGTCTATCACATCACCTACTGCCAGATCCTTTAGCTGGGGATGCTGAGGATTGAACCTGGGACCTTCTGCAGGCTGAGCAGATGCTCTGCCACTGAGCCACAGCCCTCCAGCTAGTGGGCTGCATGTGAGCAGGGATGGCATCCACATGCTCTGTCCATGCACCACTCACTGCTGTTGTGCCCTCCCCACCCAATTCCGACTTGTCATATCAGCATAGAAGAGCTGAGCCAACAAGGACCCCACTGCAAGACACTTCCTCCTCTACCCCAAAGCACAGCCATGGCTCACAGCTGAGCTGATGTTCAGTTGTTAAAGGGGGAAAAAAAACATGGTTAAAATGGAAGGAAATGCCAGAGCTTAGGGCTGCCATTTTGAAACTGCCACCAAACTGCACCCCTGAACAGATGAGGCTGCTGTCAGAGCTGTCACATGAAGGCCCTGCCCACAGCTCCTGTGCCATTTCCTCCATTAAGAGGAGATCTGCTCCCACTTAAAGTGGAAAGCCCTGGGAGCCCCATGGAATCCCTCTGTGGAATCCTCCTGAGTCATCAGAAAGTGAACATGACAGGCGGGCATATTTCCCAACCAACAAAGTGTATGTTAATCTTGCCATCAATGAGGATTGTGCTGATAGGTGGGAAAGTTGCACACAGAAAGCTGTCTATGATCCCTCTGCCAGATTGTCTGGGTTTGCCAGATGACTCCCTGTCATTCTGGTCTCAGGCATCGGCTGGCGTCCCCAAGGACCAAGATTCAGGACTTATCCTGCAGATGGCCACTGAGGTCTCCTCGTAAACTTTATTGCATTGGCTCAGATCCTTAACCAATAATGCCAAAATGCCAAAAACAACATCAAAATCACAATGCAGCAACCACATCAACAATTAAGTGCTTAATATCCATTACAGTTCTATAAACAGTTTTTAAATCATGACAGCGATTACCATTTAAGTTAAAACAACAACAAGAATTCAATAATTCAATAATTCGATCAGACAACATAATGCAAGGATTTACCCATTGGCTGCCTTAACAGTGGTTATTTTTTGACAGGCTCTTTATCACCTGTGCAACAAACTGCCATTTGCAGTGTTACCCATTTACTTTAGTCAGCAAGCAATATAATTATTCTGTCATTGTCTGCTCTCCCCGGATATTGAAATAAAATATTTCCAAGATATCTTTTGTGTTCTAATGCAAATCATGGACAACAGAGAAGAAGAAGAAGAAAAGAAGAAGAAGAAGAGGAGGAGGAGGAGGAGGAGGAGGAGATTGGATTTATATCCTACCTTTCACTACCTGAAGGAGTCTCAGAGCAGCTTACAATCTCCTTTCCCTTCCCCTCCCCACAACAGACATCCTGTGAGGGAGGTGGGGCTGAGAGAGCTCTTTTGAGAACTGCTCTTGACACAACAGCTCTGAGAGACATAAATATTTCTAAATAAAAAAATCTGAAATAAAATATTCCCAAGATATCTTTTGCATTCTAATGCAAATCATGGACAACAGAGAAGAAGAAGCAGCAGCAGCAGCTCCTGGTTGGTAAATACCTGAAGATTTGGGGGTGGGGCCTGAGGACGACAGGGTTTGGGGAGCAGAAGGACTTCAATGGGGTATAATGCCATAGAGTCCACTTTCCAAACCAGCCATTTTCTCCAGGTGAACTGATCTCTGTCACCTGGAGATCACTTGTAATCCTGGGAGATCAGTCACCAGCTGGAGACTGGGAACCCTAAACTGAGCCCAGCTGTATTGATGACAAGTGTAGGGTTGCCAGCTTCCAGGTGGGACCTGGGGATCTCCCGCTTTTACAACTGATCTCCAGCTGACAGAGATCAGCTCCCCTGGAGAAAATGCTTTGAAGGGTGGACTCTATGGCATTGTACCATGCTGAGGCCCCTCCCCTCCCCAAGCCCCACCCTCTCCCGAATCCACCCATGAAGTCTCCAAGTATTTTCCAACCCAGACCTGGCAACCCTGGACAAGTGCTGAGGCCGCTCTGCTCATGGGCCAGGATCCTGCAAGGACTCACTGTCAGCGCACTGCTCTGTTCTGGTGTTACATGCAGCCAGCATGGCACTTCTTTGTGCCACTTTGGCCTGGGCTCTCCACCACCAGCATCCCTGCAGACTGGGAGAATGTCCTGGGGGACTACATGGCCTGGTGACTATTTCTGGGGCTGGTGGATATGTTTCCCTTGCAGGCTCTGCCATGGCAGCTTCTGGCGCTGTGAAGGCACCGTCCACAGGTGGCTCTGCAGTGTTGGGCCCTTCCTGGTCCCCCTCAGTCACTGATTTTGGCTCCTCCCCTAGGGATTCCAAGCCAGAGTCACACAGCAGGCTGCTCTGCAAGAAAGAATTTTAATGGCCTCTATAACACAGACACTTTCCCCAATTTTCCTGATAGTTGGGAAGGAGAATCCTTTGGAAGCGGGGATACAATCCCTGCAAAATTAAAACTCAACTGATGGTGGTGAAGTGTTAATTACTTATACGAAGGAGACAATTTCTCCAATCTAAAATATGGTGATGGGTACCTTGGGTGATAGGTACAACCTCTAACAATTCCAGGCAGAAAGGGTCATAGACTGGTAGAAAGGCTGGGTGCTGCTCGAGGGGCACAATCTACATTGATGGTAAGATTGTGTAGTAAGCAAGAAGAATTACAGCTAGAAAACAGTTTCTGATAAAAACCAATGAAAATGAATAAATACTAGTGATGCTGAACAAGGCTGATATAATATAGGGGAAACACAATAATTAACAAATAAAATTAACCAAATACAATTACAAAGTTTGGTGCTGAAACTTGTACTGACAGTATGTACCTTTATTGCAGTGTAAGTGATTTAAGTAGTCCTCTAAAAACCAGGGAATGATGCTAGTTAAGATCTACTCATCTGAAGACAGGGCTAGTTACAAAGATGCTTTCAACAGAGAGTTCCTCTGCTTTGGCATCTATGTTTGTCTATAGTAAATACTCAATCCTTCTCTCTCTGTCTCTTTTTGGCCAGTTCTCAAATTAAGATTTGCTAGGAGCTGATTCCTTTTACCTCCCTACTACTTGCCGGCCTGCCAGGGGCAGCTCATTCCTCTTGGGAAATGAAGGGCCGTCAGTTTATTTACTGGCCAAGAAGGATGCCTGACAGTTTCCCAGCAGAAATGAACTGCTCTCTTGTCAGGGAGGCATTTGATTCCTTCAGAGATGCTGCTGTTTGCCAAAGAAATATAGAGATGGGAAAGATGGAAATATTTTGCACTTAAATAATGGGTAAGCATTATATCGCATAGCACTGGCTCTTAGAATGAAGATGTTGTCCCTCATTAGGCCAGTGGTAAACTGTCTGTACAATTAACCACAAGACATGCCATTTTTTAATCTTAGCTGTTTAAACGAAGATCTGCTTCCAGTATTTCTAGCTGAGTGTCACACTGATGAAACATTATTCTAAATAGTTTCCATATGGCAAGATGACTAGGATTTTTTTTTTCTTTACCCAATATTAAAAATGTTTGTTTTTTAAACCCTAGTGACATTTCAGGATATAATAAATAGCATCTTACAGGCAGAAGATACTGAAGACTTGCAACGACTACTGATTAAGGTTAAAGCAGAAAGTGCCAACACAGGTTTACAGCTGAACATCAGGAAGACAAGAGTAATGAGCACTGGGGAATTATACAACTTTAAGGCTGATGATGAAGAAATGGAAGTTGCTAAAGATTTTCTATCCCTTGGCTCCATCGTCAACCAAAAGGGAGACTGCACCCAAGAAATCAGAAGGCGATTGAGACTGGACAGGGCAGCCATGAAGGAGCCAGGAAAGATCCTTAAGTATAAGGATTTGTCACTGGCAACCAAGATTGAGATAATTCATATTGCCCATTACCATGTATGGGTGTGAAAGTTGGACAATGAAGAAAGCTGACAGGAAGAGAATTGACTCATTTGAAATATGGTGTTGGAGGCAAGTTTCATGGATACCATGGACCGCCACAAAAACAAACAAGTCAGTTCTAGATCAAATCAAATGTGAACTCCCCCAAGAAGCTAAAATAACCAAACGGAGGCTATTGTGCATTGGATTATATTATGAGAAGTCAAGAGTCACTGGAAGAGCACTAATGCTAGTGAACATTGAAGGAAGCAGGAAAAGAAGAAGACCCAATCAAGGAAGCCGCAGCTCTTGCTTTGCAAGACCTTAAGGTCTTATATGATCCCAGAAATAAGTATTGATGAAATCGCACAGAGAAATTGCCACCTGAAAGATATCCCATAGCTATGCAGCTCAGGCACTCTCCAGGCCCCTGGTAGTCAGTCTCTTCTAAAGTGGGGGCACTTCAAGCAGAGCCCAACAGAAAAGAATGAGCTTGTCTTACCCAGCCTAGTATGTCCACCTGCTAGTGCTGGGAAGGGTAGAACCAGGAGTGGGTCAGTAAGATCAGACCTGGGGTTGAGCTGATGGGAGCTGTACCATGGAGGAATCTCACTGAAGTTCCTCTTTCACCTCCTCAGCAGCCTGCACAAGTGATAAAGTCTGTGAGTGCCATCAAGTCACAACTGACTTATGGTGACCCCAGCAAGGAGCTTTCAAGGCAAGTGAGAAGCAGAGGTGGTCTGCCATTGCCTTCCTCTGCAAAGCTTTCCTTGGTGGCCTCCCATCCCTGTAGCTTTCAAGGTCTGTAGGCATCCAGCTATACCATGCTGCCTTCCCTTTGGCTGTTATGCAGACCCATATAAAGCACTGACTGCAGCTCTTCCCCCTCAGCCAAATAGATTTCCACGGCAGCTTGTAATTCAAACCAATTGCAATATCCCAGTCAACAATGTTGATTGGCTGTCTCTTTACTGGCACTTTCCCTTCCTGGCATCAGCAAGAAGGGTTTAGAGAAGGATGATGAAGACCACAGTCTACTTCCCAAGCTTCCTGCTGACCTGCCCGCTGTCATTACTTTTGCAGATCTTTCTACCGCCTGCTGGATGTTCACAGCTAGAAGTGCAGGGCAAGGCTGTTGAGTGACAGGTCTGGTTCTTGTTTTCTGAGGTCTTGGAGGTTTGCAGAGAGGCTGATAATGACTCGAGTCTGCTCTGAAAACTGCCTGCTGACCCAGCTGTCATATCCCATAAATTAGGCCTATGTGTG
This sequence comes from Gekko japonicus, assembly GCF_001447785.1. NCBI lineage: Eukaryota > Metazoa > Chordata > Lepidosauria > Squamata > Gekkonidae > Gekko > Gekko japonicus. The sequence goes on along the minus strand of NW_015176458.1, from coordinate 1,550,177 downwards.
ACTCGACCAGCACATGTGAAATTTCAGCTGCAGTCCATACCGTTTGTTTGTTTTTTTAGATGCACATAACAACAACAACAAAAAAGAAGTTGGCAATTATCAGATGGCACACCTACAGCTTCCAGGGTTTGGTTGGCTTTTGTCACACAGATTCGGATGCTCCAAGACCTCTTGCTGAACCTGGAATGTCAAGTTAGGATAGGAGCCCATTGTGCTTCTCACAAGGTTTTTGTTTAGCACGCAACCGCAAATTCGTTAAAGGGAACAAAGGGGGCCTATGTTAATTTTTTCCCTCTTTCCATGATTTTAAAGAATCCTGCCTTCAACCTCCCGCAGCAAGTATGTAGAAGGAAAAAAATGATTAAAATAAATGATCTATCTGATCACGTCTGACTTTGCTGTAGGAAGCCTGATTCAAAACTGTCTGTCTTCCATCACAGAATACAGAATTAGGCAATGGCAGCACTTAAACTATTGCTAATTATTTTTATGCTGAAAGCACAATGCGTCCCCAGTTTGCTCATTAAAGAATTTTCACCTCCACCTTGTTCCAACACAGCCAGTATTCGTGTCAGAAGTATACAATAAACAACCACCGTGATGCCATGCGTCCGGTTCTTCATGCAATGCTCTGCTACCCCATGCCGTTATACATTAGCCATAGACATTTGTATGAGGCAGGTATATCAATAAGAGCTGGAAGAGACCTTTTTAATTTCATCATGGAAAGCTGATGAAACATAACCCTCCCCTTGCTGTGGGCACTTCCCTACCATTCAAATGTAATCCTGGCAAGACAGAGGTTTTAAATACATGTCAACTGAAGACCAGTACTGATCATTTATCACTTGACACATTTATTTATTTACTTACACAATTTGTATCCCTCCTTTCTACTCTTACAAGGGCCTCCGAAGCAGCTGACCAATTAAAACAGACATGATAAAATTCATTAAACCATTAAAATGACTCCCTCTCCCAAACATACCTCACTAAAACAAATTTTAAAAGAGTTATAAAGAGAGTTACAATACAGACAAAACAGTCAAAATATACAGAAAGCATAAAAAAAATTGGTTAGGAAGGAAGGATCATTGAGGGAATGCCAAACAAAACAAGAAAAAAATCCACCCACTGGCAGAAGACGCAATAGAAGGGGAGAGAGTTCCAGAGCTCTGGTCCCATGGCTGAGGGGGCCCTCTCCCCGGTTGCCACCCACCTAATCCCAGAAGGTGGGGGTACCTGAAGCAGGGCCTCCAAAGATGACCAAAATGGTAGGGCAGGTTCATAAGGGATTAGGCGGTCCTTCAGGGTGTAGATCCAAACTATATAGGGCTTTGAAGGCCAAGACCAGCATCCTGAATTGTACCCAGAAACAAACTTGAAGCCAGGGTAGATGGGCTGTGGCTGAAATGATATGGTCCATCTGACCCACTCTAGTCAACATCTGGCTGCAGTGCTCTGTACCAACTGAAGTTTCCAAACATTTTTCAAGGGCAGACACACAATGCAGTAATTTAGGCATAACCAGGGCAAGCACCACAGTGGCCAGATCTTTTCTGTCCAGGAAAGGCCACAGCTGGCTAATCACTTGAGGCTGGTAAAAGACACTCTTGGCCACAGCTGCCACTTCTTATCGAGCAGTAGGCCTGAGTCCAAGAGCACCACGTACTAAGGGGAGTGCAACACAGAATGGATGACACCTTAAATCCTGGATCAGAACTTCCATGTACCAGTAGCACTCCTGTGTTGTGGGGATTAAGCTTCAGTTTATTAGCCTGCATCTACTCCATAACTGCCTTTAGGCACTGGTTCAGGGTTTCTATGGCCTCCCTGGGATCAGCTAGAGCCTTTGGGAAGGAGCGGTATATAAGCTGAAATAAATAAATAATAAATAATAAATAAATAAATAAGTGCTAGACAGAGCTGAGTAGCAACCCATATTGGTGACAACCCAGCCCAGATCTCTGGATGACCTCACCCAGTGTTTTCATGTAGATGCAGGGGATAAGATGCAGTATTGGGGGACCCCCCCAGACCAAAGGCCAAGGGGCTGAACAGCATCTTCCCAGCACCACCTTCTAAAACTTACCCTCCAGGTAGGACTGGAACTACCACAGAATGATGCCTCCCAATCCCAGACCAGATAGGTGGTCCAGAAGGATATCATGATTGATGGTACTGAAAGCTGATGAGATGTCCAGGTCCAGGAGAACCAACAGAATTGCATTCCCTCTATCCATCTCCCCGCTCAAGTCATTCTTTGAATTCTAAGGGTGGATATACATGAAATGTTCCCTGCTTGGAACAGTTTTTTCTTTCTTCTGACATCCTTGTTCTAGTGGTGTCAGGGAGCTAGTGCCTGATATGAACATATGGAGCTAACTTATACTGAATCAAACCATTGGTCCATACAGTCAGTGTTGTCTACTCAGACTGACAGCAGCTCTCCAAGGTCTCAGGCTGAGGTCTTTCACATCACCTCCTACCTGGTCCTTTTAACTGGAGATGCCGGGGATTGAACCTGGGACCTTCTGTATGCCAAGCAGATGTCTGCCACTGAGCCACAGCCCCTCCGCTAACCTAGAAAGCCCACAATTGGAAGACCTTGTTCTAGGGAGCCAGACTTCTCAATAATACTACTAGGAATTAGTGACATTAAAAAGTGAGAGGGAAAAATATGCATTTTCCTTCTCTGAACTTTGGAGTGTATACTACTAACAATGTGCAATTGATGGAAGTTAGGGGGACAAGCAACTTGATTCTGTTTTGTTTAAGACAGAAAATCAGGAGTGTTTTTAAAGAAACATTATTCACTTAGTTTCCTTTTTGCAGCCTCAGGTCATGTCCTGCATACAATTACTTCCTTGAAGCAAAATGCTGCAGCAAACTTGAATTTTTTAAAAGTTATCGATTGAATGCATTAAAAATATTAAAAAGCACCAAAGGCGTATGCAGAATTCATTCGGAATTCATGTCAGATGGATAGTGTATTTCTCTCTGGAGCTTCAAATGAGGAAAAATTATCTTGCTGTATGACTGGAACAAATGCATGAAAACGAAAGTCTGGATTCTCAGGCACACATTCATTCCTATGACAGTAGAAGGGCTCTGTGTGAATCCTACTTTGCAATAGAAGAAGAAGAGGAGGAGGAGGAGGAGATTGGATTTATACACCACCCTTCACTCAGAGTCTCAGAGTGGCTTACAAACTCCTTTCCCTTCCCCTCCCCACAACAGACACCCTATGAGGTAGGTGGGGCTGAGAGAGCTCTTTTGAGAACTGCTCTTTCAAGAACAGCTCTGACAGAACTACGGCTTGCCCAAGGTCATCCAGCAGCTGCAAGTAGAGAAGTGGGAAATCAAACCCAGATTAGAGTCCGCACGCTTAACCACTACACCCTGAGCCAAATGGGTAGGGCGGGATACAAATCCCATAATAAATAAATAAATAAAATACACCAAATAGGCTCTGTAGTGATTTTGCAGTTTGGTGGTAGAAACTTTGGGGTGCTGGTAGCTGAGATGGCCTGCTGGACTGGATAGCCTGGGCTAGCCCAGTCTCAACAGATCTCAGACGCTTAGCAAGGGTTGGCCCTGGTCTGTATTTGGATGGGAGACCACTGATCAATACCACACGGAGGCAGACAATGGGTGATTTCCCAGAAGTGCTGCTCCGCGCTCACGCTTCTCTTTGCCCCGATGGTACGTGTCAATTTCACACAAGCTGCTGCACGGCCACATTTTGCCCCGCAGCTTCGAGCGATTTTCCCCGCATCTACTCAATCCTGTTTTTTTGAGGATTGAGTAGACGTGGGGAAAATCGTGCAAAGCTGCGGGGCAAAATACGGCCGCGCAGCAGCTTGTGTGAAATTGACACGTCCCATCGGGGCAAAAGGGAGGAGTGAGCGCGGAGCAGCGCTTCTGGGAAATCACCCAATGACAAACCACCTCTGAACATCTCTTGCCTTTAAAACCCTACAGGGTCACCATCAGTTGGCTGCAAGTTGATGACTAAATTGATAAATAACTGAGTTATTGGCTGCTTTCACAAGAGTTAGCCAACTTCAGTGACAACGGTCCAAGAACAAAGTCTCCAGGTAACTGTAGCAGCTGCAGAACAGCTAGCTTCTACTGTCAGCCAGAGGTTTAGATGAAGCTTCACTTACAGACTGAGGCTGGGGCTTCCAGTTGGATGTTTCCCCCCAATATAGTCCCCACTGACATCAGTGGTCTTAAATTTGTTTGGCTTTTCTGTGTCTGCCCTGTGCTGTTGCACCAATCCACATTGGCAATATTCAGGCCTTAAAATGTTTGTGCCTTTTTGAGTCAAAATAAAACACACATTGCCAGTGCTAAAGAAGCCCATGTGAGAAACCAGATGGGGAGTAACTAACTCATTGGCCTCTTGTGAGGCTGAAAATGTTGAGATCCAGAGGAGTTAGCCATGTTAGTCGGTTGCTGCAAAATAGTAAAAAGCTCTGACGAAGAGAGCTGTGTTTCTCTAAAGCTTTTGCTACAATAAAGTTTGTTAGTTTTAAAGGTGCTACTGGGGTTTTTACTATTTTGAAAAAGTTGAGAGAATGAGACACAAAATCTTAAACTAAATACCTACATGGATAACCCCAATCTCAGTCTTATCTGTTCCCCGCATTTCCTGTTAAGGGTTCTTGCAAACAGGGACTATTTCCTTCTATCCTAAGTGCATTGCAGAATTTTCAGTCTGGTTTTTGTGGAGGCAGAGCTTTAGGAGACTTGCCTCGGTTCCCGTGCAGCAAACCAGTCTACTGATTCTGAGCTGTTTTGTCTAGGGTCAAGACATCTACAAACTGAGAAGGTGGAAGACCCAGGGGACAGCCTGATGCAGCACTGTCCATGAATCCATGTAAACATGACTTGCCTTGTCTTGCTCAAATACATTTTGCACTATGCAAATGACTTTCAAACCCACACACACAGATGCACCCCAGGGATCTGGGGATTATCACTAGAAACAATCTAACCTGCTGTAATATAATTAGAAGATGGGGGGAAACCCTGCAAATTTTAAAGGCTCTGTAGTTTTCCACTGCAGGCAGTTTTCTCATCTTCTTTTCCCCGTGGCATGTTCAAGTAAAAATATATCCTTGGCTGCACCTTCTCCTTCTCCCCCCCCCAAGTACTCATAATTAAGACAAATTTTCATTTACAGCAATGAGGCATCTTCTCTATTCATAACATGCTTTTTAAAATCCGTCATTCAAATGCTGAGCATAGGAACTGAGTTTTATATCAGCTCTTTCTCCTCCTGAATTCTACTACACTTCTAACGCACCCTGTCATATGATTGTACAAGCTTCATCTGTCTGAAGCAACCATCTCCCTGTCCATGGTAAATAGGGTTACCACCTGCTCACAGTTTTTGACAGCTGTTCCTATGGCTTGGATCCACCAGAAATTTCCTCTGACGGATGGGATTTCCTGCACACGCTTTATTATTGGAGAACACATGACAGTCGGAACAAGTTAGGCTCACACACCACCCATTTGGCTTGCTTTCTGCTTCCCTTCGCAAGTAGGAACTGACCAATCAGCAAGCAATTTGGATGTATCTAAATCAATTTGGATACCTCCATTCGCTTGATTATGACAGTTTTCATGTTTGCCTTACCATAATCTTAGTATCAGTATTCACACAGGATCAGTTTGTGCTGCAACACATACACAAAATAATATGTTAACGGCAGGAACCCTAGAAACTTCGTTTCCCAGGGTGCATCAACATATGGAACCCGGAAGGGATCTGAAATCCTGTCTCAGCTGGTGGACTCATAAAGGTAAAGGTAAAGGTTTCCATTGCTTGAAAGCCAGCCGAATCCGACTCTAGGGGTGCGGTGCTCATCTCTGTTTCCAAGCCGAAGAGCCAGCGCTGTCTGAAACTGTTTCCGTGGTCATGTGGCCAGCATGATTAAACGCCAAGGTGCATGGAATGCTGTTACCTTCCCACCAAAGCGGTATCTATTTATCTACTTGCAATTTCTTGATTTCGAACTACTAGGTTGGCAGGAGGTGGACTCATAGTCTCCTGCAAATCATAAGCTTACTGCAACAGCACAAACTGCCACTTGCATTCATTTGTTTGTTTGTTCGTTCATATTTTCTCATTTGGTTTCATTACCCAAACCTGAAATGGACAGGATATTCAGTTTCATTTTGGAAATGGTTGTGCATCCCTGTTAGGCACTCGTGGCCTGTTTCTACCATTCCTTTATTTAATAATAAAAATAAAATTGTTCCTAGATAGCCACAGGGGTACTTTCCTTTCAGAAACCTCTGGATGTCATGCTGTTTTTGCCTTGCTGAAGTGACAAATGGTAGGTCTGACCCTACCTGTTTGGAAGGTGGGCAGGTTCAAAGTCTCTGTAGTCTCGGCCTACTTACACTGGTTGAACTTTCCCTGGACTGTGCCCAGTTCTGCCTGCCAACAGTAGTCTGTGAAACCTCATTTTCTAGAGGTTTTTGGTTTTTTTAAGTGTTGAAAGCACAACTGTAGTTTTTTGTTTTTTTTTAAATCAACAGTTGCAATACACCATTGAAAGATAAGATAAGATTTGGGCTTTTTAATTAAAAAAAGAACTTTTAAAACCTGAATACACTCAAGAACAAAAACTAAACATTGAGCTTAATTAATTGCCACTTCTTTACCCTTAAGTTGCCATTTTGTTTACAAGAACCTGTTTATTCAAGGCCAAAGCATTCCTTTCATTGTACTTTTTAATATCTAATGGAATGTTCACATTGTTTTGATTCTTAATGGCTTATTGTCTGGATTAATCATGCTAATATTTACCCAACACTGACTGGAATGCTATTTGCACAAAGAAGAGCGTTCTGGATGTTTGGCCCGCTTATGCGTTTTTCTAAACAAATACACTTGCAAGAGAAGTGCCATTCACTTAATTTGTTGTTGTTCAGTCGCACAGTCGAGTCCAACTCTTCGCGACCCCATGGACCAGATCACACCAGGCCTTCCGGTTTTCTGCCGTCCTCTGAGGTTTGCTCAATTTCATGTTCATTGCATCTATGACACTGTCTAAACATCTCATCCTGTGCCGTCCCCGTCTTCTTTGACCTTCAGTCTTTCCCAGCATCAGGGTCTTTTCCAGTGAGTGCTCCCTTCTCATTTGGTGGCCAAAGTATTTGAGCTTCAGTTTCATTATCTGGCCTTCCAGGGAACAGTCAGGGTTGATTTCTTTTAGGATTGACTGATTTGATCTTCTTGCAGTCCAAGGGACTCTCAAGAGTTTTCTCCAGCAAAAGAATCTATTCTTTGGCGCTCGGCCTTCCTTATAGTCCAACTCTCGCAGCCATACATGACTACTGGGAATACCATTGCTTTGACCATGCGGACTTTTGTTGGCAGGATGATGTCTCTACTTTTTATCATGCTGTTTAGGTTCACCATTGCTTTCCTCCCAAGGAGCAGGCGTCTTTTAATTTCATGGCTGCTGTCACAGTCTGCGGTGATCTGGGATCCCAGGAACTTGAAGTCTGTCACTACTTCCACGACTTCCCCTTCTATTTGCCAAGGAGTGATGGGGCCGGATGCCATGATCTTAGTTTTTTTGATGTTGAGCTTCAAGCCCACTTTTGCACTCTCCTCTTTTACCCTGAACAAGAGGCTCTTTAGGTCCTCTTCACTTTCTGCCATCAGAGTGGTATTGTCTGCATATCTGAGGTTGTTGATCTTTTCCCCAGCAACCTTAATTCCTGCTTGTGATTCATCCAGGCCAGCATTTTGCATGATGTTCTCTGTACATATATTAAATAAGCAAGGTGACAATATACATCCTTGTCGTACCCCTTTTCCTATGCTAAACCAATCAGTTGTTCCATATCCGGTTCTAACTGTCGCTTCTTGACCCTTATACAGGTTTCTCAAGAGACATGTGAGGTGGTCTGGTACTCCCATCTCTTTAAGGACCTGCCATAGGTTGTTGTGATCCACACAGTCAAAGGCTTTAGCATAGTCAATGAAGCAGTTAATATATTCACTTATTATATTTGCCTTAATTGTTCCCATGCATCAGCATCAACTAACAAAGTATCACACAGCTCAATTGGCAGGATGTTCACAGGATGTGTACCCAAATGTTGCACGTATTCATCATCACTTAATTTTGTTCTTCAATACTTTCATTTACTTACTTTATTTTTATTATTATGCAAATTTCTTTTCTTGATTTGTTTTCATGGGTGATTTTTAAAATTTGGTTTTCCATCCAGTTGGGAGCAAAATTCCAGAGACTTCATCCTTCTCCCATGGGCTTCTGTCTGCCAGCTTTCCAAGGCTTCTGGTAGGGTTCAAAGGCTACTTTTCAGCTGGTACAAGCTGAGAATGTTTGGAGGTGTGAAACCCACCATGTCAGCTAAACACATGGCTGTCTTGGCTAATAAAATACATAAAGAGTGGGTGGTCTAATGGTTGATGAATATTATCCAGCCTCTCTAATGGCTGTAATAAGATGGCCTCCAATGGTCTTAATAGGATCAGTCCTTGCTTGGGGGGGGGGGGCAACCTTTCCAAAACAGACTTGTGTAACTTTCAGCCAGTATCAAACCTGCTATTTCTAAGCAAGGTTTTGGGGGAAAACTGTGCCTTCTCAACACCCACTGTTTCTCAATGAGACTGGTTATTATAGAACCTTGTCCATAAGGCCTCTGTTCTGGACATAGACTGAAATTGCTGTGGTTGCCTGGTTGATTATACATGTTGACTAATGCACAAATGGAACATGTCCATGTTGGCTCTCCTAGTGGCTTCTGATTCCATCACTCATGGGTATACTTATTTACCCCTTGATGATGATGGACCCTGGAAATACTGCTTTGGTCCTTCTTAGAGATGTGAAGGATCGGGGGGGGGAAATGAAACACAAGAGAAACAAGAGCCCATCCCCCCGAGGACCTTTCCCCCCTATTTTGCCAACGTAAAATTAGAATTTTTGGAGAAAATTAAAGAAAAAAATCTACATCACTATGAAATATTATCTTATTTGGAATGAGAGAAATGCTTCTGATAAAATTTCATTCACTGAAAATGTTTCGTAAGAATTGTGTATTGCAAAGGTTTTTATATATAAGAATATCTAGAGCATTAAATAATGATAATAAATATAGACCAATGGGGTTGGATCCCATATGCCCATTTATGAGTGGAAGGACTCCTTCCATGAGTGGAAGACAAGCTCTACTCACAGAGAGGCATCCTGTATTCAGGGAAGGAATCTTTCCTGTATACAGTACCATACCATCCTGGACTCCTGGGGCCTTAATACAGCTAACATTACTTGTGACCATGTGCTGTCAAATTAAGATTCCATTTGTCTCAGTAAGAGATAAGTCATAGGAGTGAGCTGATATGATCATTTTTGTTTCTTTTTTATTCCATCTGTGGTCATTGATGACACTTTTGGTTCACCTCATTTTCATTGACATTGTGGATGACTCTTTTTGTCTTACAACATTCGTATGCTGTGGTTAAACACTGTTTTTGTGCCAGCTGTATATAGATGGTGTCCAAATGGTGTGTATGTATAAATAGATATTAATTTATTTACTTATATACCCTACCTTTCTCCTGACACTGCCAAGACCCAAGGTAAACAACCTCAAATTCAAAACAAAGAAACAACTATTAAAATAATCAGAACACACCATTATATAAATGAGCCAGAGCTCATACCTATAACCTTCAAGCTACTGCGTAACTCTGTTTATTGCCTTGCAGAAAGCTGTAATCACTTCCAAGAGGTTGTTCTGCAATAGCACAGCAGCAACAGAAAAGACCCAAGTCTGAGCTGTAATGAGTTCTCTTCTTGAGAGTGAGTGGACAGCTAGTAGACCACTGATGTAGCTTAGCACCTTAATAGATCATATCCTTCAGATTAGAGTTGCCAGGCCCCAGGTCAGGATGGGTTTTCCCCCAATTCTGTGAGCTCCTCCCTGCTGCCGTCCAGCTGGCCAGCAGGGGAAATCCCACCCACAAATGCCCTGTAAAGCAGTGCGATGACATCACCCAGAAGTGATGTCATCATGCTGCCCATGTCGAGGGGGTGATGCTCTCATTTTGGGGCAAAACTCTATGGTAAAATCAGCTACAAGCCATAGAGTTTAACCCAACAACTAGAGTGCCCCCAACATTGATGGCATGATGATGCCACTTCTGGGTGACATCATCATGCCGCATGCGCAAAGCATGTGTGGCAGGAACTCCCTGACAGGAACCTTGGATCCCCCAGTGGCAGAAAGCTAGAATCTGGCAACCCTATTTCAGATGGAGATGACTGCATGGAAACACAATAGTCAGTACTGGTTTGTACCAGGATACTTTGAACAATTTATAAATGTGTGGAACAATTGGTGAAAACTTGGAACATCTAGTCCAAACTAACTTTAACTGGAGTAGGAATAAGACATATCTACCTTCCAGTTCAGAAATTTAACTTCAGGAGATCAAGCAGAGGGAACCACAATTATTTCCCCCTCTACAAACTGAACACTAGCAATATTTTAAAAGGCACCCCTCAAATCTCCCTCAAAGACTAATGGAAACAATGGTGTCCTAGGGAAATTTGAAAGATACCAGAAAACTGGAGCTGTTCCTGAAAAACGGGGCCCATTGGTATACACGCTGTTTATGGAGAAGCCTTGACAACCAAGGTAAACTGTGGATAGCTCAGCCACTTTGTGCTATGCTGTTCATTATCTTTCCTCCCGTGAAGGTTATTACACACCGACATCTCTTCTTTATGAGCAGTTTAAATGACTTCACTCCTAGCGGTCTTCACATCAAGGCCTTATAGAATTATACCCCATTTAGGCCCATTATGAAGACATCTATCGCGTTCCTATTTCTGAGGAGCCTTAATAAGGCCAGACATCATAATAGGCCCCTCACCTTGCATCTCCAAATGCCCTGCAAATTGCAGCCATCAACTGTCACAGAAAACACAAGCAGGAAGAATGTCAAACAGCATGGAGCGCTTGGTAATCGTATCTCTCTTTGTAAAGGGGAAGGAATAATGCAATTTTTTTTCCCCTAGGAAACTTAAGGATCTGAAATCTCCAACCTTTTCAACATTTACATTGTCGAACACAGTGGGCTTCTCAGAAGAGGAAAAAATGGGCAAAAAGTTCTAAAAGGCAAAGGAGGCTCTTAGTCTCCAAATGGATGTAATGGAGAACTATATATAGGAGGTTCTACAAACATATACAAACTGGCCCTGTTCCATTAGCAGAGCAACCAGGGCTGCACAAACGTAGCCCTCTCAAGAAGCCCTGTCAACAAACTCTACCACCCTGCCCACCGGCTGTCAACGGCTTGCATCATGGGCACTCCATGAAACTGCAGAGCGGTCAGGTTAGAACAGATAAAAGGAAGTACTTCTTCACCCAAAGAGTGATTAACACATGGAATTCACTGCCACAGGAAGTGGTGGCGGCTACAAGCATGGACGGCTTCAAAAGGGAGTTAGATAAGCATATGGAGCAGAGGTCCATCAGTGGATATTAGCCACAAGGTATAGATAGGGGCTCTGGAGCAAGTGATGCTCTGTCTTCTTGGTGCTTGGGGGGGTCAACAGTGGGAGGGCTTCTAATGTCCTGGCCCCACTGCTGGACCTCCTGATGGCACTGGTATTTCTGGCCACTGTGTGACACAGAGTGTTGGACTGGATGGGCCTTTGGCCTGATCCAACATTGGCGTCTCTTATGTTCTTATGTTCTTATCAAGCTGTCTTTGTTAGGAAAGAAGGATCAAAGAATGTGTGTTTGGGGGAATCAACCTTGTGGCCCCACTGCAGTACATGCAATCATTACTATCACCCATTCTCCAAGAATGTTATGATCCTGCAGTCTAGGCAGGTAGATCTATGGAAGAACAATCACACTGCCCCTTTTTGCATCTGCAGAATATCCTTCACCACCCTGGATTGGGGTGAAACAATTTTTACTCTGGTATGTTGATGGAATACTAAGAAAGCATATATCTGATTGGAACGACAAGGCTTTAACTGGCACATTGACTTTCCCTCTTACCTTAAAAAGAGAGGATAAACTGGTCACCTCAAGAAATTGGAGTTACAAATTGAATTCAAAGTCCCACTTTTGAAATTGTAAATTGGGGGATTCCACAGGTGAAGTTCCAAGTAAGGGTTAGTGATACCTATGAAGGAGTTCTAAGCACCATCCCAAAAGTCATGATGGTTTCAGTCTGGGATCCACTCATGCAGATGTGTGCTCAGGAACAGTGGCTAAATGTACAAAATGTGCCAGATATCTTTGAGGACAGCAAAGCTGCTGGATTTTCTATTTGCTATCTTTTGTAGTTCTGGGGAGTTGAGCTACAGTTCCTCAAAAGCAACTTTGCTGTCAGCTCTCTTTAGTGCAATGTTGTCATATTATCTCTGTCTCTTTGAGGGTCTTTACATGTTTGTTCCAAGTCACAGCAACAATCAATTGTGCTGCCTGACATATCCCAGACAGCAACCATGAGAAACAGTTGAATTGGCTAGCTGAACTAAATGATATGCCAGACATTTGCACAATGCAGACTGATTAGGAACCATTTCTCAAGCCACCCTACCATGTTCACCTCTCCTCCCTTTGACTGTTGGACTCAGAAGGGCTGTCAGAGTTTTCTGCTGTTCAAGAGAAGAATGATTTCAGCCTAGGGATGCTGTGGACATATTAGTGGCTATGCTCTATAGGCAGGCAGGCCATATTCAAAAGTCATGATCACCTGTGGGCCAAATGTCCAGTCTGTCCACCAGTCTGCTCTTTGCCTCAAATGGCTGTTAGCCTGACCTGCTTTATCTACAGCAGGGGCAAGACTAAATGAGAAAGGGGCTCCTGGTCTATGTATACAGAGTTCAGACTTCACCCCAAGGATCCCGCCCAAAGAGACAACGTGACAAGATTGCTGTAGCAAAATCAGTTGTTCTCTTTACTGAATGGTATTTCATTCACAAGCACACAAAAACAGAATCACTCACTCATACATACAAGTTCCTTTAGATACAGTAGAAATGGAAAAACAATCACTTTTATGCTAAATGGATGGGAATGAAGAAGGGGAACGGCATATACTTATCTGATCCAGAGCTCGACCTTCACACGGAAGAATACGGGAATACAGAAGTTCTAACTAGAGGAAATCCTATGGCACACAGTTGGAACCAGCCAACACGTGTGGGCTTCTTGGCTGCAGTCCAAGAAAGCACGTGAGAATTACCTGTAGTAGAGCTTAAGTTGCAGAGTTGAGGTAGAAGATGGCTAGCAGGGTTCAAACACATGAACCTTGCACTTTATAACCTTTGTTAGGGGGCTGGCATCTGTACCATCCTCCCACCTGTCGTCCGTCCCATTACCTGACTTTATTGGTTACTAACTAGGAGATGATGTGTCTACCTAGAAGGAGGGGGCAATATTGAAATCTAATCCTTTAACTCAGGGGAGGCATCTGGTCCAGGTGTGAGGTTAGGGTGCCAGGCAACCTTTGACTTGTAAATAGCTTTAGCTTGGTCCCAAGCTGTAAACAGGAAATAGTCTCTTCAGATGCAAACCAGATTCTCTCAGGGTTACGTGTTAGCTTGTAATCCCTCAATGGTGGACGACTTGTTGATTTTATCACTCCTTGGCTGACCACAATGGAGATGCCTCCTTCTTCCCAGGCTGGGTGGATGTGTGTGTGTCACTTCATTAGCATACCAGCGCAGACAAACTAGCAGCTTCCAGGTGCAACAGTCACATCAAACAATAGCACACAGTTTCCCCAAACCCATAGATACTGGCAAATATAGTCCATGTGTGTGTGTGTGTCAGCAAACACAAATAAAAGCAATTTATATGCAACTACCCTAACAGGCTGTCCAACAGCTTTGCAGCTGTGCAGTAGACATGGTGATCGAGATTCATGGCTTTGTCTTGTAAGGACTTTTGCTTTTTTGCAATAGGTGAGATGATGATAATTAAATGATGGGGGGGGGACACACCTCCCATGCACAAACTGAAGCCAATTTGGTGTAGTGGTTAAGAGCAGTGGACTCTGATCTGGAAAACTGGGTTTGATTCCCCACTCCTCCACTTGCAGCTGCTGGATGACCTTGGGCAAGCCACAGTTCTGACAACAGCGGTCCTTGAAAGGGTAGTTCTTGAAAGAGCTCTCTCAGCACCACCTAACTCACAAGGTGTCTGTTGTGGGGAGAGGGAGGGAAGAGGATTGTAAGCCACACTGAGACTCCAAGTGAAGGGCAGGGTATAAACCCAACTCTTCTTCTTGACCTTGGGTCTGTCACAGTTCTCTCAGAGCTCTCTCACCCCCACCTACCTCACAAGGTGTCTGTTGTGGTGAGAGGGAGGGAAGGAGATTGTAAGGCACTCTGAGACTCCAAGTGAAGGGCAGGGTGTAAATCCAACTCTTCTTCTTGGCCTTGGGTCTGTCACAGTTCTCTCAGACCTCTCTCACCCCCACCTACCTCACAAGGTGTCTGTTATGGAGAGAGGAAAGGAAGGAGATTGTAAGCTGCTCTGAGACTCCAAGTGAAGGGCGGGGTATAAATCCAACTCCTCCTCCTCCTCCTCTTCTTCGACTTAGCATGGACTTAAATCAATAGGAAGCTGTAAGATTTCTTTATAATTACTGGCTGATTGGTTTGCTTCCTGTTTATTCATATAATTGGCTCCCCAGTGAGGTGCAGTAGCAAAAGTTCTGTGGGCAGAAGGGGGAAAGTAGGACTGCTATCAGGCTGATAATGTGCATGTATGAAACACAGCCAATCACACTACCCTGTACTTCATGAATACATGAAAAGTAAGCTATCAAATAGTTCAACAAAATATTCATCTCCCTGTTTGTGACTTGTGAACAGACCATGGACTGTACTGGTGGGTGTTCAAGTATCTACCTTTCCCACTGGGAAGAAAAGGAGAGAATGCCTGACATTGTCACATAGCTTACCTTTGAAGCCTGAGCTTGGAATTGTCAAACATGCAAATAAGAGAGAGTTGGGGGGTTTACTTGGCAAGTGGCTACTGATATCACAATGATCCATAACTCCACATTGTGAGGCCTTTACTTCTGTTTCTTAGGAAATATCACATTTTGGAGGCTTCTCTCCACACAAAAAAGGTTACGGGTTCCCCAGACATAGTATACTGCCTTCCCATTGCTTTCAGCTTACCTACAGCATCTCTCTTGCCCATACCAGTGAGATGGTTCAGGAGGAGTAGGCTGGTAGAGAGAGGCATTCACAGAAATCTGTAACACTATTATAGAGAAGACTATTCCAGCTCTTCACTTTCTTAAACCCAATTCTTCCTGCTTTATACAGTTTCCCCCCCCCCCCTGAAGTTTGAAATTGCTTGCTACAAAATCATGCAAATGCTTGACTTGCTTCTGCTCTGACTGTGCTATGGACGAAGTGGCCTCGCCTGCAATGCATCTAATATATTGCAGAAGTACTAAGCAGCTTCATGCTGCACGTTCCCACGGAGTTGACTCAGAATGCCTCTGCTAAGTCCATGTTTTTCTCCATTGTGATGATCACATTATCCATTGGCTTAAGTGTTTTTTCTATTTTCTTCTCCATCTCTGATGAGAGTGACTTTGAGCAGGTGGGGAGTAATCTGGTAAGAGAAGAACTGATTAGAGCGTTATCTTAATGTTTCTGTCCCTTCATTATATTTTTTTTCTGGTTTAGCTTCGCTTCCATATTGGTCCTCAGCAGAGATACCCCTGGCCCTTGGACTGGTGGTCAGGCATCTGAGTCCCACTTAGTAGCATGGTGGGTCTAAGAAAAGGGACTCTCACTTAAGGATGGCTGTGAACCACATTTTTGCAGTTCCATTCGTGGTTCGTGGCTGAACCATGAACCCATATGAACCAAAAAATTGGTTTGTGAACTGACCCGGTTCATATTGGTTCATGAGCCACTTAAAGTTTAGACCCCTGCTTTCTTCTCCCCCCAGCTTTTCACAGGGAGCAGAAAGCAGGGGTTTCCAAATAGCTGAGTGGATGTTTGGTTTAAATGGCTCTGAACCGTCACAAATTGTATCAACATTCATGGTGGTTCGTGGTGGTTCTTCAGTTCGCAAACATTGCTTTGTGAACCACAAACTGGCCAAAAATTCATGATGAACTTTAGTTCATCAGCTGGTTCATTCCCATCCCTAGTCTCACTGCATCATTGTTTATCACAACCTTCTGGACAACCTTCAGCTCCACCCTCCATCTGCTGGGAACTCCACCCTCCATCTGCCTCCTTGTGGTCTTTTCAGGCTTTTTACTCCTTCTCCTCCTCCTGTCCAGAAGAAACTTTTACAGCTGCTCTAGGCAAGGCCCTTCATGGCTCAATGGGATCTGTCCAGCCAGGAAAACATCTGGTCTGCAAAACCAGGGAGAACCACCCTAGAGCCACAGTGAATGTTACTCCTGACAGGTAGCAATAGCCTTAGGTCCTGAGCATTCTTCTGTGATGGGCTAGCATGTACAAGGGCCGTGGTGGCTCAGAGGTTAAGATGCTGAGCTGCAGACCAGAAGGTCTGTAGTTTGGCTGTTTGAGACCCTAGTGCCATGTGACAGAGTGAGCTCCTGTCTCTGGCCCCAGATCCTGCCAACCTAGCAGTTCAAAAGCAAGAAACTGCAAATAGATAAATAGGCACCATTTCGTGTTCCATGTGCCTCAGCATTTAGCATGCCAGCCACATGACCACGGAAAAGTCTTCGGACAGTGCTGGCTCTTCGGCTTGGAAACGGAGATGAGCACCACCCCCTAGAGTCAGATTTGACTGGCTTTCAATCAAGGGAAACCTTTACCTTTACAAGCCACAAAGATGTGAAATATTCAGTAGCCTTCATGAAACTCTGCTGGATTTCCTCAGAGATTGCCTGGTGTTTCAGCTCTTGAGGAACCCCACATTTCTCTAGGAATTTTGCTTTAGATGAAATTTAGTAACAATATAAAGATGCCTGGAACTTTCCTGGAAAACAAACAAACAAACAAAACAACACCCCCCCTTCCCTAGTGTTATTAACGCTCTTGGAGTTTCTTGTGAAACCTTTAGATGTTCCACCTCAAGAGAAATTCCAAATTCTCTTTGAATTTCTACACAGGTGAATTAGGAGAAGCCACTGTAGTATTGAGTATGAAAGACCAAGGGGTCCCTGTTTCATTTTATTTTTATATTCATTCATATATATGTATTAATATTGCATATACATATTGTATGGCTTTTATATAGAATGTATGCTGTATTTAGATGTAAAATAGTTATATATATATATATATATATCAACATTACTGATGGATCGGAATGCCAGCATTATACTCTGTGTGTACACACACACACAGTATAATGCTGACATTCTGATCCATCAACAGTGGGAGGGCTTCTAATGTCCTGGCCCCACTGCTGGACCTCCTGATGGCACTGGTATTTCTGGCCACTGTGTGACACAGAGTGTTGGACTGGATGGGCCTTTGGCCTGATCCAACATTGGCGTCTCTTATGTTCTTATGTTCTTATCAATTATGTTGAAAAAATGCATGCATTTTTAATAGAAAATTCAGTGTGGTGAAGCAGAAAAAGGTGAGAATAAAGATTCATGGGTTCAGATTGCACAATCAACAAGCAAAACTGAAATGGGAATTTTCAAGCTGAAAGAGCTGGGATGAGAAATGTGAAATCACTCCTAGGTGGAGTAGCCTTGATTGGTAATATTTTGGAACACCACAAGCAGGAAGCAGGTTTAGCACCCAACCCCCCAGTGTTTTCCCTGGGAGAAATCTTCGGCAGGTGTACTCAGAAGTAAGATCCATTTTATTCAATTGGCCTTCCTGCTGGAAAACTGTTCTTAGGATTGCAGCCCCTGAGTACACTTCTTCTCTTCTAAATAAGGGAAGGGTTGCCTTGAATTCCCATTGGGAAAACAAGAATGCTGCACTTGTTGGACATTGTTGCAGTGAGGATGAATGTCAGAGTCAACAGGGGATTAGTATAGACAAAGCCAGCCCCATGGGGTGCAAGCAGGACCAGAGGCAATCATGGACAGGTCAAGTGCAACACTGTAACAGCCAGGCTGCAGGGGCATAAGAAGAAAAGGTGGCTCTGTAGTCAGGCAAGGAGTCAAGTCCAACAGAGAGAGAGAGAGAGAGAGAGAGAGAGGGAGAGAGAGAGAGAGAGAGAGATTTTAGGGAGGGAGGGAGGGAGGGAGGGAGGGAGAGGGAGGGGGGCAGGCACTAGGTACTTTCATTATAAACAATTTAGTAGGACTGAGGAACTAAGTTAGAGGTGGGGCTTATGTAGCCCTAGCTCCACTCTAACTGGCTCTCCTGGTCACGCGTTGGCCCCATCTGCCCAAACTCCTCCACTCTTTCTTCCAAGTGTCTAGTTTTTCTGCCCCCACCCCTTTAGTCATAGATTAATTGTAAGACATTGACAGGGGTGTTCAAAACACACAGTTTGCCTTCTGAGCATTGTGAAAGCACGAACGACACAGGTGTTTGTGTTAAATAAGTCACCCAAACATTAAGTGATGCTCATTGTAAAAAAGAAGCGGCTATCGAAAATGCTAGCTATGGCTTATCTTGCTGAACATCATAAAATAGCAAACACTGTTTAATTCTCCTCTCATGCTGTAATTGTCTGGGCTGATTTTGTAAATGTTTTCATTTGTCCAAGATAAACAATCCTGCCACATCACTGTTGTCATTAATCACTTTCATAAAACAAGAGCCTCCTCTCTTTCTTGCTTCTTCTGAGAACCATTTTAGGAAATCCCCAAGTGCCAAATTTCTCACATACCATACATGAATTGATTCATATGGTAATCTACTCTGATGGTTATTTTTGCAGATAAAGAGAAGCTGGATTACAACTAACATCATCATTAGAAAAGTGCCTTACTAAAGTGTACCTGATTAATTAAAAGCCATCGAAGTGAGGGGGGGGGATCATCCTTCACTATTTCATTATGGCTCTTGCAGAGTGTGGATAAAGTGGTCAGTCATGGCACCCCAAATCTGACCCATAAGGCCCAGTTATCAGTTTCATCTCCCTCTTATCTGAATAGCCCTACTGTACAGTTTGTTACGTGCAATGCAAATCCTATGCAAATTTACCCTGTATAAGATTGCACTGCTAGTTACTCAAACGTATGATGCAGTATAGGCAGATGAGAGATAGCTGTTGGGCATTTATCAATTATTCCCTATGACCAGTCACTGGTAAAGACTGATTTGCACACAGTTTATTTGTATGAGTGGCAGCTGAATGCTGTGCTATGACAACAGGTGTTTGGAGAAATGAAAGAAGGACTCTTGTTGGGTTGAGAAAGTGCATGCGTATTGCACTGCACTGGACTACAAGAAGTCGGGAAATTTAACCTAAACATGTCTGAACTGACTATGAACAGCCAGCCCTCTGAAAAATTGGCTTCCTGTTTGCCACCAGTGAACAACCCATCAATCAAAGTGTCTGGTACTTATTTATTTATTATTTAGACTATTTCTGTGCCCTCTCTTCAGAGTCTTGCTTGAGGTGGCTTTAAATTTAAAACCACAATAGTAAAATGCAATTGAACATAAGTGGTATAAAACCTATTCATAAAATTGGTGTGGGCTATTAAAAACCTGATAAGATAAAACTAATTCAGAGGCTGGATAAAAAAAATGGGTTTTAGCCTGCCACCGAAAAGAAAGTAGGCAACAAGGGGGAGGGCGTTCCAAAGGTGAAGGTGCCACCACCCAAAATGCCCTGTCTCTGGTCACCATCTGCCTCATGTCTGAAAGTGGGGGCACAGAGAGCAAGGCTTGAAAGGCGGAATGCTTGAGCCTCCCTAGATAATATTTGTATTGCTTTTTCTTTACAGAGTAAAGTTTGCTTTTCTTTTAAAAGAGTGCTGACAAGGGAAAACTGTTTGTGACTGCATTTGCACTTCAGACTAAGAATGTCATCCTTAAATCCATTTCTGTAAATCAGATAACTATGGTGAAACCAGGACTGCCGCTTCCAGGTTGTTCTAATGCAGGCAAGTATGTGGAATCTTAATTTAATACTTACTCCCCAAAGGAGAGATACTCTGAGGGTAGAGAGACAGAATAACCTGCCCTCTCATCCAGAATCAATAATGCCAAGAAAAAAAATACTGCCAAATGACAGTCATGTAGCTCGTGTCTCTCTGTGTTTTTCATAATGTCTTCCTTTTTCACTTTCTGCTTTGAGGTGAGTTATTCCCTTCCAAACTAAGAGCTCAATTGTTATGATACATTTAAAAAAGAAGCTAGGGTTTGTTTTTTTAAAAGAAATAACTGTAAACTGTGGCATAAAGACATAATGTTAAGCAAAAAGTTTACCATATAAAAAAGAAGAAGAAGAGGAGGAGGAGGAGGAGATTGGATTTACTCGGGAGTCTCAGAGCGGCTTACAAACTCCTTTCCCTTCCCCTCCCCACAACAGACACTCTGTGATGTAGGTGGGGCTCAGAGAGCTATTTCCAGAACTGCCCTTTCAGTTCTTGCAGCAATATTTGGAATATTTGGAGCAATATTTGGAGAAACCAGAACAAAGTCAGTGCTGGGGAATCTCATTGCTCTGATGAAAGCCAGCACTCTGGATTAATTTTGTACTTGCAGCATTAGAGTTGCCCTGAGGTATATGGGATTCTAGTGGACCGTTTGACATCTTGTTCACTTTGGCATCTCATTCGCACTCAGTTAAGCCAAGAAAGGGTACAAATGAATGCTAATTACTCAGTGACCACAGTGATAAGTGGGGGGATGCTGTAGAGCAACATGCCCGGCAGGCTGTGGTTTTGCAGCAAGAAGGTGAAATAAACTGAAAAAAATCATTCTTGCTTGAGTATTTCCTATGTTCACATCACTTGCTGCACTCAACCGAGAGTGAGGGGGTAAATTTTGGCTAATTCCCCCTGTAACGATTCCATGTTTTACTGTGTGTGTGTTTAAAAGTTTGGTTGGCATGGCTGTGTGAGGATAATCTAGAGTGCTGGACTCAAGCAAGTGATATGATTGGTGAGTGACAGAGGGGGGGGGTTGGAATGGATGCTGTGTGGATGATTGGAATGTCTATCTGGTGTGTCTGTTAGGTATGACAGTTGATAAAAACAGTTAGTCAGTCAGAAGAGTGTGCTGTGTAAAAGCAGTTGCTATGAGTTAAGTGCTGTCTCTGGGTTGAAGGAGACTCATCCCTGTGAGGGAAAGATTTGGTTCTGTGTAGTAAAAGAGTTAAGCAGTTTGTTCGTTTTAAGGTCTGAGAGAGAGAAGTCTTGTGTGTGTTATGAAAAGTTAAAGCATAAAGAAACAGTAACCATATATGGCCTAAGGAAAATATTGTTACAAAGTGACATGCCCTGATCCCTGTCAATAAGAGGGAAGAGTGTGTGAACATCAAATAAATCTACTTTTATTTAAGACACAAGTTCTGAACGAAATTCTTCCCAGGAAACACATAGTCCTTCGAAAGCCCAGACCCTGGGTCACAATACCAAAACCAGTAGGAAAAATATTATAGAAAAAGGTTGGGAAAGCCTAAATTTCCCTGGTGGCAGCCAGAATACCCTACAGAGTAAAACTGAAAGAACATTTTAAAGTAAAACTAGACCTCCCCAAATAAGAGGTTGTCACACCCCCATTTTGCTGAAGAGCGCTCTCCGGCTTTTTGTGAAACCGAAGAAGTTGCTGGTGAAGATAGTAACAATGCCTTCTAAGAATGAACTCCATATTCAGAAACTTGGATCCAACCAATATAATGTAAATGTTTACTACTGACCAGTGGTGGTGGTAGAAAATGCCATGAACTTACAGCTGACTTACGGCAGCCCCATAGGGTTTTCAAGGCAAGAGATGTTCAGAAGTGGTTTGCCATTGCCTGCAGCTGCGTAGAGACATTGGACTTCTATGGTGGCCTCCCATCCAAGTGTAAACCAGAGCCGATCCTGATTAGATTCCAAGGTCTGATGAGACTGGGCTAGCCTGGACCTTCTTATCAGTAACGCCTCCCAAATCAACTTTTTCAGGATGTCATGACTCCGTAGTCACAATATTGGGAGGTCCAGTTCCCTGAAGATTCAGTGAAATATTAAGTATGTTCCCATTAGGGATGCTGAGGTCTTTGCATCCAACCTGTTCGACAGGTGAACATACCGTTTTTGACAGCTGCCAGCAGCTATGAGATTAACATCAACTTTCCTCAGCTTCTCATTGTCCGACTCGAGCAGCATGCTGAACACCCTTTCAGCAGCCGGTTTTAGCTGTGGGCATGGAGTGCTGTATTTTGCCTTGGGGCCACTTTGGCACTTGCACAGTAGTTGAAGTTCCTTTCCCTCAGGGTCATGACTGGTTGGGTCAGATAGTTCAATGACACCGGCATGTGAAAAACTACAATTCCCATGGGGCTGTTTGAAAAAGCACATGTGCGCATTGCTGCACACCTCAATAGAACAGAAGACGCTATCATTGATCAGATACCAAAGCAACGAGTGATGACTTTAATTAAAATAATAGAGTGTTTATTTCTGCATGACTAAATGTTTTTGTTCAGTTTCCCTCTGAACAATCAGCTGTCTGCTCACAACAGCAAGCAGGGCCTGAACTACATGATGTCCTGTTTTTATAGAACCAAAAAGTTGGAACCATCCACTCCAATCCTCAGCAATATGCAGGATGACCTAAAGCACTTCTGACAAATAATCATCCCATCTCTGCTTAAATGGCTCCAATGAGGGAGACCCCATAACATCCCTGAGCTACTGATTCCACCACTGAACTGCCCTTATTGTAAAAAAGGTTTTTCCTGATATCCTTCTGGTATCTCCCCACTCATAATTTAAACCCCTTATAACAAGCCCTATCCTCCACTACCAGCTGAAATAGTGCCCTCCCCTCCTCTAAATGACAACCCTTCAAATACTTTAATCATATCCACCCTGATCTTCTTCTTCTCCAGCCTGACCGTTCCCAGTTCCTACAGACTTTCCTCCTAAAGCTTAGTCTCCAAATCCCTAATCAACCTCGTCACTTTCCTCTGCACCCACTCCAAATTTTCTGTGTCCTTCCCATAAAAAGCCTTCAGTATTCCCTGGAAGGTTGTCAAAGGTTCTATTTTCCTCAGAAAGTCTGTGGTGTCACAGACATAACTAGGAGTGTTGATGGCATAGGGTCTTAGAACAGAGTCTTTGAACACCAACAATCTTTGTATAGAAAGCTGCTCTATCCCTAGCACACACAAAGTAAGGTTTTTACAGTGATTTATGGGTATATTTTTGGCCCGGCATCTCTGAACACACATCCCTATAGTGTAATGTACTGTTATAACAGTGACCATGGCAAGCAATTCAGATAGATGATGACAACTGGAAGTATGCTTTCCAACATGTGCCAAAATATGTCGTCCTGAGATCCACCTGGAGACATCTAAGTAGCAAGTCTCAGTTCAAACAGCACCTTTTCCTTTAAGTGTCCTTTAAAATTGGAGGCAATGAAAGACAAGTGGGTGTGTGGGGGGGAAGAGGCGTGTTCTGCAAAAAGCAATCATGTGAGAAAGAAGCATAATCAGGTGAAATGGAAACATCCAAATAATTCCCTTTAGACACAACACCAAGAGCTTGTTGAATGATCAGACCGATTTCACACAAGAGCTGCACCACTGTCGCATCTCCCTTTGCCCCACTTCTATTGGTCAATTTCCCACTTGAAGTCACACGGCCACATTTTGACCTGTGGCTTCACCCGATTTTCCCCGCGGTTTTGTGATCCTCAAAAATCAGGATCACGAAACCGCAGGGAAAATCGGGCAAAGCCGTGGGTCAAAATGCGGCCGCGCGGCTTCAAGTGGGAAATTGACCAATAGAAGCAGGGCAAAGGGAGGTGCGACCGCGGCGCAGCTCTTGTGTGAAATTGGTTTCAGTGTTTACACCCAGAATTGAACTTTGTTGGTCTTGGAGGTGCCACTGGAGTCAAACTCAGTTCTCACATCTGTTTGTTAACTCTTGTATTTGTATGCTAATTTACTGCTATTCACAGATCTTACCAACCACTTTTACCCAATCTCAGCTATAATTGTGCATTTACTTATGCATCTTGACTCTAAGTAGCCCTTTCTGGAAACTATCCCACCACACCTATATGTAATGGTTGAGGTCGGATGTCTTATTTCACTCAGTCTGAACAAGTGTACATACACAGGAAAGCTTATACCTTGAATAAAACTTCATTGGTCTTCAAGGTGCCACTGGATTCAAACTTTGTTCTGCTGTCTCAGACCAACACAGCTACCCACCTGAATCTATGTTCCTAAATCAGTGTGACTATGGTTGCGATCCTACACACAACTAGAAATGACATAGGTGCGAATGTCAGGCAGATTTAAAGGGCGCAACCAGACAACAACATCTGGGATGTGCCCCGCAGCCATCAGCAACCCGTTCTGCTCCACTGTAGAAGTGGAGTTAAAAGACATCGGGGGAAATCTGGTAGTTAATGGGTTGCAACGGGCCATGGATGGACTTTCCCCTGTCTGATCACTCCAGTGCACTCACATGGTGTCCAGATGATCTGATCGGGCCATCCCGACTCCATGCTGTTGTCCCCCCCCCCTTTCCAGTATGTGCATCATCACAAACTCCATAGGGAGCCCTCGGTGTGGAGGTGCGATTAATTGATCCCTTGGTTAAGCACATGGGGAAAAAATGGCTCACAAAAAATGACTCACCCATAGTTGCGTCTGATCATTCACTGATCACGCACTGATGGACTGTGCCCGCAGCCTCAAAAGGAGGTTTGATTGTGAAACTGTGGGTCAAATTCCTCCAGAGGAAATAGCCTTGTTTCCCCCCTAGTTTTTCTGGTGCGTGTAACCACAACCAAGTTTGTAGTGCCTAAGAATTTTGTCTCCTTCTCATATACTAAACACATATTTACACATCGGTTGAAGTTAGCCATTATTACACATATGTCTATTCTGGTTTCCTTCCTTATTTCTTACTTCAAGATCACCCTCAGAGTTTTGGTCATGCAGGAGACAGGCTGTTTAATCCGCTTTCGGCACGCTTCAGTAACGGATTTTATATCCACGTTCACACACCCAACATCTGTGCACCGTCCCCAGTCGACACTTTCCAGCTCAAACTCCCTTTAAAATGGAGTATTTTGTTACCAGATCCCCCACTGGTGTTTTCCTGATTCTCCGGTTCTAGCGGCACTTTTCTGATGTCTGATCGCTCCTGCGGTGTCGAGCCACTTCTGCTCGGAAGCCCAAGGCTTCCGCTCTTCGCCTATCATTTTATTTTAGCGTCGGCGGTATGCGCACAGATGGAGCTCTGCTCCCACGTTATTAAAAACAATGTTTAAACAGTGCCTAGTTTTGTTGGTTAGATGAGTTTGGGATCTCACGGAGGCCATTTTTGGGGTAAAAGTTGAAAGGGAAGTGTTACAGCAGTTGGGTTGAAGTGGAAATCGCTGTTCTGCGCACACACGGAAATTTTAATTCTACAGATGGCCGCCTGTGCGCATGCCCAAACTGAGAGAGAGAGAAAAAACACCGACGCACACTCCCACATGTGGACGACAGAGAGCGATGTGGCTGTGCAGCGATCCGGAACAAGGAGGTGAGTGAGATTGTGATTCTCCAGGTTAAAAAAACCCCACACATTGGGACTGGAGCCCACCGCTCCCAGCACGCCGTCTGACCGCACCCAGTATGTCTCCAATATTTCAGGTCTGGTATTTTCACCCATAGTAACTCTGTGGAATATTTCCTATGATGGCTGCTAGGTGCTAATATGACAAAATATGGATCCAATCAAACTCACCTAGGTTGTAGCATGCCTGTTGAAGAATCTGTCTGCAGGGATCTATTGTGGGCTAGTCGAATTGCTGCCCTCCTGTTTGCCTCGACATGTGTTGTTTGTGTAAAGACTACAACTTGCTATAAGTTTTGAGTATTCTGCCCTCCAAAGTGGATCAACCAAGGTAAGTGTTGCCCGCAGAATTTCATGCTGCACAAAGTGTAAAACACATAACAATATGCACTGCACACCAATGGATAGTACGGAACTGAGTTTATCATGCTCAGATATAAAATATTAAACTGGAACACAAGAAAACCCATGCAAGAAGTGAATAATTAGTTTAACCTGGCAATGGATAGCTCTAACATTAACTGCAGGGATGGATAATATTATAAACTCATGCTTTGTAACATAACAAGGACACAAGGTTATCATTATTATAAACAGCAGAAAAATTTGTCAAATGAGCTCATGTATAAATAACAAGTCCCAAACCACTGCAAATGACTTTTTAAAATTAAAAAACAAACAAACAACAAGTTTCATTATTTATCATTCATTATTTAACTACAGGCCCCCTGTGTGCAGTGAAATTCTCCTGATTTATTACTTATCAGGAATAAATTACCATTTCCATCATGGGATTTTCCTGATGTTCCCTTTGTTCCTTTAACTAATCAGCCTGGTTTTCTTCTCCCTGTTGAATAAAGTGGTTGCAAGTGTCCTAAGAGGAAGTAATATGGAGTGGGTAAGTGAAGTTACTCTGTGTAATGTTAGATATTCTATATGCACACACAAAATCCCAGTTTGTTTGTATTAGATCTCAGAACTCAGCAAGACCTCAGGCTGTGCATAGATTTGCTGTTTATCGGGGCGTGTGTGTACAATTTTCACAAGAACATGGCATCCCAACTGGAGCTATGTTTTAAACAAAAATAAGCAAATTCTGTTTCTATCCAGATGTGCTTATCATATCAAACCTCACCTATGGGAATTGCAATGGGGGATTGCACCTTGGGGTTGCCCCACCACCATGTTTTTACTAGACTTGAATGAAGAGTACAGAAGTGTGTGACCATTTTAATTTAAAATACATTTTCCCAGACATTTCCCTTGATTCAAAAATTGCTGGAAAACCACAACTAAGGCTTTGGTGAGGGTTTCTGGCAACTGCCATGTGTGAACACTGGGAGAAAAGAGTTTTAAGTCCAATTGGTGCAAACCTTTATGATTCACAGACCATAGAAAGCACACATATGTGGGTTCCTAAAGTTCCATAGAGTCTACTGAGCCAAACATATGTACTCGGAAAAGGGCCCACAGGTATTCAGTGAGAGTCTCTATTTTGATCTTATTTTCTAATGTGATACTAAAATGATATCACCCTAGAGAATCTTAACAAGAAACTCATTTAATGCACAGTTATTTAATCATAGTTATAGCTTTCCTTCTTTTCCTGGATTATTCTCATGGTCAATGTCACTCAATTAGAGGCACTCAGCAAAATTGATGATGCAACAAATGCTACACTCCTAATCAGGTTGGGATGTGTGATGAAGTCCCTGAGGAAGAGTGCAGGGAATTAAGGGTAAGGGCCAAATATGTGAATAAGTGACCAAATGCTTTCCCAAGGAAAGCCAAAGGATTATCTACAAATTCAGGATTTTTTGCTGTGAAGTGGAAGAGGGGAAGGCTGCCGAAAGAGTGCATGGAAGAATTGCTAATATTTTTGGCTCATTCCCAGCAAGTAACAATTGCTACTGTGAAAATATGAGTGCTGTGGTTATAATTTTAACAGTAAAATACTTTAGCAGTTAAGTGCCTTATAAAATCCAGCGCCTGCTTTTTGGATTCAAATCTTCCAGCCATGCCCATAATTTCTAGCCCTACTTCTGGGGTGACATTCCCTTTTGACAAATGTGGCCGACAGATGCCCTTGCTTTGCAATCAGGTATCTGAAGCCTGTGCAAAGAGAAGCTAGCAGGTAACTGTCATTTTTGCCTGCCTGCCTGCCTGCCTGCCTGCCTGCCTGCCTGCCTGCCTGCCTGCCTGCCTGCCTGCCTGCCTCTATCTATCTATCTATCTATCTATCTATCTATCTATCTATCTATCTATCTATCTATCTATCTATCTATCATCTATCTATCTATCATCTATCTATCATCTATCTATCTATCTATCATCTATCTATCATCTATCTATCATCTATCTATCTATCTATCATCTATCCATTTCATAATGACTGCTCCTACCTGTCCAAATTACTGGTCAAAATGCTCTTAGGTGCTCTTTCTGTACTGCCCCTCAGGATTACCGCTACCAATGCCCACGTTTGGCAGCACAGCCTCAACGCCTTATCTTGCAGCTGTAAATTATTTATTTTGGATTTGGCTTTGTCTGCCACAGCCAGAAGCATGCTGGAGGGAGTGTGCTGGGACTCAGAGACATTAATGTTCCCACTTCCTCGTGCTCAACACAGGAAATAATTATTCCATTCAAAATTATTAGGGCACATCCATGACAAAAAAATTCTGTCATCAAAGCTGGTTGCATTCTGTATTCCAAGCTGATAAAGAATGATATCATCTAGATATAAGACATGCTGGATAATTCCACTAAGACCAAAAGGGGACATTTATCACTGGCTGACCTCACTGATGTGTGCTATGTATCCAGGGTTTGCTTTCTGAGAACTTGAGTAAAATTGGGAGGTTCATACTTCTATCTGAAGGAAGATCATAAGAGCATTTGGATCACATGGGGAAGGGATGTGGGAGAACCTTACGTGTTGATTTTTTAAGGCCAAATGATCCTGGAATTCCAGGACTAGCATTCCAGCTGTGTAATTTGGCTCAGGGCCACTAGAAGGATGGCTGGTGGTACAAAAGCTCCATGCCTGGGTTGCTCTGAGAAGTACAAGAAGCCTGGTAATCCATCTGCCACATTTTACTTTCATGCTCTTATTTAATAATAATTGTGTGTCATCAAGCCATAACTGACTCTTAGCTACCCAGGACAATGGGGTTCTCAAGGCAAGAGACAAGCAGAGGTCTATCAGGTTCTTACCCAGTGTGATATACCTCTAATTTGGGGGCTTCAGCAACAACAAGGAATCCTCTAGGAATACATAATCTCTTGCTTTTTTTGCTTGATTTGAAAGAGTTGTTCTGTTTTCTAGTCAGGTGAAGGTTAAAAGTGAGGGGTCAGGTGGTCATCCATTATACCCCACCTTTCTCACCATGGGGTGGCTCAATTGGGTTTATGAACGACCTGACCCACAAGCATCGAACAATTAAAAGCCAACACAGACAACCAAAAAGAACAGTGACTCAAACACTCCCATATAATATCCCTTTATCAATCAACTGCCAAATACCTGCCTGAAAAGCATTCCTTTGCGGTTCTTGCAGGAAAAGAAGACAATGTGAGTGTTCACTGCACCAACTTGAGAAGACACTTCTGCAGCACCAGAGCTGTGAGTTCATACTATGGTCAATCAGATAGCTTGAAGGGAGACCTCAGCTAGTCATGTGAAGAAAAGGCTGGGGATATGAGGTGGCAAACTGGCTCACAGTGGGACAGCCTCGGGTTTTGGTCACTGTGTGACAGAGAGTGTTGGACTGGATGAGCCATTGGCCTGATCCAACATGGCTTCTGTTATGTTCATAACTAATCTAGTTTCTGACTGTAGAGACCTTCAATGGTCACACCCAGCTCCTTGAATTGGGTGTGAAAGCTAATATACTGTTCCAAGATGGGAGTTAATATGCTCCCAACTATACATGATAACCAATAAGGTAGGCAGGGAAGTGGGTCCCCAGAAAGGTAGGCAGGGAAGTGGGTCGGATCAGGAAAAGGTGGGTTCTAAAAACCCTGTAAAAGAATCACTCCCAAGTGTGGTTAGGGAGGATAAACAGGCTGAGCTCAAGGCTGGAACCAGGAGAGAGAGAGTGCAATGCAGAGCCAGCCCAGGGAAAGGAGGAGGGAAAGGGTGATTTAACCCCTCCCCCCTCCGGTTCTGAGACCATGGGAGACTATAGGAGACTGTTGTGAGAGTGGCTGAAGGTGGACCTCTAGTGGCAGGGCATGGGGGACCTCACGGAGAAAGGTCATTCAAGGTATTCCTTGAGAAATAGTGCCTGGCTTTTTTCTTTTTCTTTTTTTTTAGTAATTTTTTTTATTTTATTTTTTTTGTTCCTGAAAGGTACAGGTTTTGCGTTGCCAGAAAGCAAGAATTTCAAATGTGTCTGGCTTTTAAATGGGTGGGGGAGGACATTCTTTACCTGGGCCTCTGGTGGTTCTCGACAACCTTACTTTGGTTCCCAAGAAGCATCTGTGGGTGGAGTGATCTGGGTCATGGGCACAGTACCAGGGAAAAGGTGGAATTAACTTTCTTCCATGGATCAGTTTCCCAATAAGAAAGGTCTTCTGTCATGCTGTCTTTTATTACCAATAGGAAATAAGGGCAGTTACCCATATTGTACCAGAATCCTCTCTCTCTCTCTCTCTGATATAATAGTTTCCTTTTCACTTTCAGGGAGTCATTTCTATGAGGGAGCTTTTAGAACAGGTACCCCCCCACACTGTCTGAAGTGGTATAAACTGAATAAATAAATAATAAATAAATAAACCAGCCATTCTCCCTCCCCAGCTCATTTTGCTTCATGGTGTATAGACCAGGCCTAAGCATATAAAGGAGCTGCGGTGGCTCAAGTGGTTAAGACGCTGAACTGCAGGCTGTGGAAGGTCAGTAGTTCAGCAGTTCAAGACCCGGGTGCCGCAAGACGGGGTGAGCTCCTGTCTCTAGTTCCAGCTCCTGCCAACCTAGCAGTTCGAAAGCAAGAAATTGCAAGTAGATAAATAGGGACCACTTCGGTGGGAAGGTAACGGCGTTCCGTGCGCCTTGGTGTTTAGTCATGCCGGCCACATGACCACGGAAACGTCTTTGGACAGCGCTGGCTCTTCGGCTTTGAAACGGAGATGAGCACCGCAACCCTAGAGTCGGATTCGACTGGCTTTCGAGCAAGGGAACCTTTACCTTTAAGCATATAAACCAGCTCCAGTACAAAGATTTTCTGTATGAGGCAATATGAAAATTCTTTCTTGTAGCATTGCCTATGATAGCTCATGCTGAGATGCAAGTCCATATATGACACTGAAGTCATGCAATACTGAGCATGTATGTGTAGACTAGCCCACAGGTAACTTAATATGAATTCTTTCTTTCTCAG
Source organism: Gekko japonicus (assembly GCF_001447785.1). Lineage (NCBI taxonomy): Eukaryota > Metazoa > Chordata > Lepidosauria > Squamata > Gekkonidae > Gekko > Gekko japonicus. Next base: position 1,519,100 of record NW_015176458.1, on the reverse strand, counting down.
GGTAGCCTTGGGTTGAATGACTGGATGGATCCATTGCAATTCCACTCAGTTTTGTTTGCACCCTCAAGCTTTTTTTTTTTTTTTAAAGTTGACTGGTATTACTAGAACAAACATTTTATTTACTGATAAAGTACAGAGAAGTCTTCATAGACCTCATGGGACTGGATTGTCTGTGGAATTTGGACCTCCCAGTATTCCGTATGGCTGATCAGACTGGCTGCTGTTCCTCAGAACGCAGCTCAGGAAGGACACCTGGCTCTGTCGGGCCTCTTGTTTTTCCATGTCCCATAACTAGTTCTTTATCTGGCTGACAGAAATGTGAAGAAGCCAGGGGGATTGCCAAGTTTCTAGACACTGCCAGACGCCAAGGAAAACTCTGGTAATTTGAAGGAGGGAATTATTTAGTCTGCTCAGCTGTGTGGCTACATTGTGACCACCCCCCCATCTCTTTGCAACGTCTGTGAGAGCCTCCCTGATGACAGAAAATATGGCCCTGTTCCCTGTCAACATCTTGCCTCCCAAATGAGGAGGTTGGGAGGATTCCATCAAATGCCAGCCCTTTAGAAATGGGTATTGCTGTGCTAGGGAGTGTGACATTTGGGGACCCTGTAGCACTGGGACTTTATTATTCATTAGAAACAGTGTTGGTGACTACAATCACTTGGCGTGGGGGGGGAGGATGCTAAGGGCGTTACTTAGTGGCTGATGACAAAACACCAACTTCCATTCCGAAGCATTTGTTTGGGCAACAGGACAAAATGAAACAGTGACTTTCCCCCAAATTATATTTTGTTCACTTGAATAATTATAATTCAGTTTATGAAATAGTTGATTCATTTTATTATCTCCCTGCGCTCTTCCCAAGGAAAGAGACTACTGTATGGAGGGACCAAGGACAACTCATACAAAAGGTGTTCACATGAGAGTTACAAAAGAAGGACTTGTTGCACTCTTCCCCATGGTCAAAATAGGGAAATGTCCTTCTTCATCACCCCGATCAGACCTGCATGAAATGGTTCTGATATGGAATACACCCAAAGCACCCCAAAAAACTCCTGGGTCCTGTCACAGGTTCTTATTTTCCAATATCTGTTGATGTTCCCCATGTTCCTTTTCTTTGTCCTTTTCTGTTTATCTTCACCCATTATCTTCTTCTGATCATCAGTGGCCTTTAACTGGTCATCTATCTTCCTTTCATGATCCCATTTCTTCCTACCTCTCACTGGTTTCTCCCTGGGTGTCCCCTTACTGAATTCTTGAAGTTTACTTATGCCTTCTGTTTCCCCCCTTCCATTTTGATTATGTTTTCATTTCCCAAAATTCATATGCTGGGAGACATTTTAAATTCATCTATTTCCTTCTCTCTACACTCTCTTTCCTTCCCTCTCCCTGGAATCAACTGAGTGTCCCAAAAGCCAGCCTCCTTCTGCCTTCCACAGCCACAGGAGATCACAGGATTCTGGCTAACTATGTAGACAGTCACAGAGCAGCACCAGGAACATGGGACTCAGCAAGTGAACATGGCTTGCTTCCATCAAGCAACGAAGGATCACTGCTTCACTCTAACCGTATGTCTGCTGCCGCATGTGGGAATTTGGTGATTGGAAACCTTAATGAAAAACACTAAGAATAGTGGAAGTATTTCCTACAAACAACAAACAGCCATCTAATTGTGTAATTAAGATTAATCGATTGTTGGTTTTAACCTGTATTTTGTATGTTTTAACCTGTTGTAAATTGCCCTGAGTCCTGTGTACTCAGGGATGGGGTGATTCAGAAATCTAAATGATGATGATGATGACGACAACAATGACAATGATGACTAACAGTCTTCTGGGAAGGACAGATGGCTAACACTAGCCTTCTCTGACCTCTCTAGGAAACCTGCTTCTGGATGCACCTGCCCACCAGGAACCCCAAACCCAACTCTTGCAAGGACATAGCACCTCACAGACAGACACTTTGGGGGAGGGGATCCATGTCTCACACTTTCTCCAACCCTTTCCCTTGAATATCCCAGGATATAAAGGATCCACACATAGACACTGGAACAGAGTGTCTGCCATAAGAAATAGTTTCCTGGCTTAACAGCTAAAGGAGCTGACAGAGACAGACCTTGGAGCTGACGTTCAGGCTCAGCACACACATCCCCAAAGCTATCGGCAGCTTTCCATCCATTTAGAGATACCAAACTCTAGGAGAGGCCTGGAGTTCTCCTGGAATTACAACCGATCTACAGACTACATAGATCAGTTGCCCTGGAGGAAGTGTTGGCTTCAGAGGTATACCATAGAGTCTAGAAGAAACTGGTCCTAGAATGACACCATGCACCTGGCCCAGCTCCCACCCTGATCCAGGCACTGCCCCCAAATCTCCAGGACTTTCTCAAGCCAGAATAGGCAACTGTACATACTCTGCCATCTAAAAGAAAGCCCTATTAAGGCCATTAAACTCTAGTTCTAAAATTACCTAAGTGCACCATAGCTAATAGTACCTTACTCAACAATCAAGTGTCTTTTTGTGACTATCTCCATGCCTGGAGTTGCAAACAAAAGGACAAAGACAGTAAAAAGAATGTAAAAGACAGCAAAACAGGAGAAAACAGATGACAGAAATATGTCTCTGATCGAGCTTCGACAAACAATGAAACACACTTGGGTTTTCTTTTACTGTAATACAGTACAAAAGAAATAAATGTGATGCACCGCGGTTTCAGTTGAGTTGACCAACATGAGAATTTCTTTTGCATCCCTCAAATTAACACAATCTAAAAGCAGCCTACAGTCCTGGAAGGAGGAAGCACATACATATAGACAGCATCAGAAGAACGTCAGGAGCTGAAGGGAAACTGGTGATAAATTGAAATATTTAAGATTGAGCAAAGGCAGGGGTGCTGTTGTAGACGAACTATAAAGATCAGGAGGATTCTGGGATACTTTCATATAAATCCACTGCATATATTTCTCCTTGAGGGAAAGGTGCTCTTTAAACATATCTCCACAGTATGATCAGGCTCCGGGTTTCATATAAGATCAACCTCCAAGAGTACCTAATGGTGTTTGGTTTGGTTCACATGAATGCAATCATTGTTTTCTTGTTTTGCTGATTCCCCCCCAACCACCCAGAGGTTGCTGGAACAGTACTGCACACAAAGAACATTCCATGCCTACTGGAGGGGAGTTTGTACCAACAGCTGCAGTGTGTCATACTTAAGTACTGCTTACTATGGTAAAAGATAGGAAGCCAATTTACTTGGCATTAGCAAGCCATTTTGTTTTCTCGAATTTGCATTGAGACAGTAATACAATCCAAGGCACACATATCCTAATGTTTATAGAATTTCCAGTTGTCAGTTTTTTTGAGACTCCATTGCTTCCACATGCCCCCTTTTGATTTTTTTTTGTTAGAAATTCAGCATAGGCCAAGGCAACAGTCATTTTTGGCACAATGGCACTAATTTAGAAGGGACAAGGGACTAACCTATGACTAGATCCTGGATTTTTGTCACATTAGGGTTGTATGGAGAGAGGGCTGGTGGAACTAATTAATGAATCAAGAGTGATAGATGGTTAAGAACTTAATACTCAGCCAAACAGTGTAATCAAAACAGCATTCATAGTTAGCCAAAAGGAGGTGATGTGTGAAGTTGTCATTCTGCTCTGAAACAAAATGAAGAAAATGGGTAGGGAGATTATACACACACTCAGAAACGCACACACTATGTGGTATTTATGAACTCTGCATCTGCCACTAGCCATTATTCTTTGCATACTTTCGTTATACAATTCTGGTCTCTTAAATCTATGAAAGCGCCTGAAAACGGAAGTATTTACAAGTAGAATAACCAAATGGATATATCATGTGTGAATATGATCATGTCTAGGGTTACCACTACCCCAGTCCAGGTGGGGTTTCCCCCACTTTTGCAGGCTCCTCCCCACCAGTGGCCAGCAGGGAAAACCCCACCCGTAAATGCCCCCCAACATGGTGCAATGACAAGGTGAATCATCATGGGCAAAACTCTATGGTAAATTTGGGCTCAAAACCATAGAGTTTTGCCCAAAACCTAAAGCATCACCACGTGACATCAGCAGCATGGTGATGTCACTTCCTGGTGACATCGCTGTGCCGTGTGCGCTTTGCATGCGGCAGAAGCTCCTGGAGAGGAGCAAAGATCCCCCAACTGGAAGCCAGGTAAGACCTGGCAACCCTATCATGCTCAGACTCCAACTAGCACACTTGGATTGATGGCAATAAGATACTTTACCTGGTATTGGCATGGCTGAGGTTAAGTTGGATTCGTTTTGTGGATTTTGTGCAACCCGAAGGAATATCTGTCAGTCATGGTACTTTAATTCTCCCCCCCCCCAAAAAGGAGCTCTTCATCAAAAGTCTCTAATGTTCATCCTTCAAGGGGAAGGGGTAGAATGGAAAGGTCCACCAGGCTTGTCCACCTGGAGGCAGACAGAGCAGTTTATCCATTGATATTGTAAAGGAGCCAGAGCCGTTGGCTGTGCTGTTGGGGGTCCTGCTTCCACTGCTGCTCATTTCAGCTTGGCATCAAGATGCTTCCTATGCTTCCTGCTTTGCGACCCAAGGATTCTTGTGCCTGGGCAGGAGATGCCTTGCTGTGCCCCTGCACCATGTTCTTGGCTGCTTTTCAGCCAACGCATCTTTGATGTTAGTCCCTCCCTGCCCCCCAGCTGCTTCCCATTGAATGTGCACCCATTAAGCTGCCTTCCACTGGGGAAGAACTTTGGTCTATCGAGAACAGCATTTACTGTGCTGGAGATACCAGGGATGGCACCTGGGACCTTCTGCATGTAATGCATGTGAGTCACAGCCCACTCACTAAAAGAGGCCACTGACTGACTACCCTGCAGTCCTGCTTTCCGCCTGTTCTCACAATGGGTTGGATCTAGCCAACTTTCTTGTTCAATCTCACTAACTCTGCCCCTTAATAGATCCAATCCACCACACATGGCTTTTCTCCATACAGGTCTCATGGTCCACAACTTAACTTGTTTTTTTTGGGGGGGGGGGTCTTCCCTTTTTCAGCAGTAGAAAAACTGGTTGCATACAAACCCTGTGTTCATTTCCGGCAGTTATATGATCATTCCTAATGAAGCATCCATCATTCAGAGTATGCACAGGAGGAGGTCCTGCATGGAGCAGAAGCCTGCATGTGTGTGCTGCAGATTATTATTCCCTTCGTTCATCGCCCACCTTTGTTACTGAGAATCAAGGCAGATGGCAAAGTTCGAAAAGCAATTCCATCAGACAGTGAGGACCATCAATAAACAGTGCAGCAGGACAAGGATTACAGAACCAGGGGGGGGGGAATGCAAATGAAAACTGGACAAAGGCATCACATGCCATGATAAAGAAAGGGGGTTACAAAAGTAGAGAATATTGCAGGAAACATGAGGTGATACATACAAACATAGCTCTTTTAGCCTTGAAACAGAGTTGTTCTGCCAGGCCTAGAGCTGAGGGCAGTGACGGTTTATGCAGATCATGAGAGAGAGGGCAGGAAGGGTTGCCTCAGTGCTTAGTTCTTGTGGCCCTTGTTTACATGCTCAGGGAAATGCTGATTGCCACTTTGGGGTCAGGAAGCAATCCTGGAGGTTTTTTGTCATCTTTTGGGCGTGGAACAGTGTTCACTGCAGGTGTGGAGGGGGAGGTATTTGTGAATTTCCTGCATTATGCAGGGTTTGGACTAGATGACCCTGGAGATCCCTTCCAACTCTATGGTTCTATAATCTCTGATTGGCCTCCCCTCTCTCTCCTACCTCCTGCTTCCCTCCCCTTTCTTCAGGCTAGACAGATATTATATACCCCCCTCCCCACCATCTCTTAACACTACAGTTGATTGTATTTTTATATTTCCTGTATTTGTTATAAATATATGTATGTATATATATGTATATATGTATGTATATACATGTATATGTATGTATATATATGTATATATGTGTGTGTGTGTGTGTGTGTTGTTTAATCTTTTATATGCTGTTACCCACCCTGAGCCCTGTTCTGCAGGGGGGGGAGGGCTATTAGTCTAATTAAAAATACAAACAAACAAGCGGCCAGGTTAGTGGTCAATGAATTCTGGATGTCCCCTTCAAAACCTGAGCAGCATTTACCCAAGAGCTTTTATTTAAAAGTGGAGAAACAGTGGGGAATCTTAACTAAACACTGTGAATGATAAAAATGTACTGACAAGTTACAAAATCAGCCCTTGAAGTCAATGGTATTACTCTGCATAGGATGGCACTGTCCAAGTCTAGAAAAATCCATCAGATTCACACCGTCCCATATAGGCCATGGATGAACCAGGGTTAGCAGCCTCCATCTTGGACCTGGATTTCTCCCAGAATTACTACCCCTCTCCAGATTACAGAGATCACTTCCTTTGAAGGAAATGGCATCTTCAGAGGGGGATTCTATAACATACCACAGATACCATACACCCACTGAGCGCTCAGCCCTCCCCAAGTCTTCCCTCTCCAGGCCACACCCCCAAATCATCAGGAATTTGATGGTGGCGGAAAGTGGCATCAAGTTGCAGCCAATTTATGGCGATCCTGTACAGTTTTCATGGCAAGAGACATTCAGAGGTGGTCTCCCATTGCCTGCTGTGTGATACACTGTGTTGGACTGGATGGGCCTTTGGCCTGATCCAACACTGGCATCTCTTATGTTCTTATGCTTTTGTGTAGTGAGCTACCCTGGACTTCCTTGAAGGTCTCTCATCCAAATACTAACCGGGGCTGACCCTGCTCAGTTTTTGAGATCTGGCAGGATCAGGCTAGCCTGGGCCATCCAGCTCAGGGTCTCCAGGAATGCCCGCCACCGGTTACAAATTTGCACTAGCACTTTGTTGTGGTTTTCTTGAATTCTGTGTTTTAGTTGTTCAATATATTCTAGGTAAGCTGCCCTGAGCCTGCCTCGGCAGGGAGGGCGGGATACAAATTAATTAATCAAATAATTAAATAAAATGCTTACTGACCCAGAATTAGCAACTTTGTAAAGAGAAGTAGACTGCCTCTGCTCTGTTCCCTTGTTCCTAAACTTCCGTGCTGCTTTTCACTCACCCTTAATTCCAGTTTAATCTCTAACACTGAATTAATTTGCATCTTGGAATGTGTCTGCAGTGACCAGAGGCTCTTCTAGCCACGCAGGGAGCCAGGGAATGTCTCTCTGCCAGCTGAGTGGGATCTGGGCTGAGCTTCTGTTCCCTCCTTTGTTCCAGGCGCAGGCCAACTGGCCCTTGGTCCGTGGCTGAGAGCCCACGGCCCTGAGTCAACTGGCCCAGTGGAGCCAAGACTCGCCTCAGATATTACAGTATTGGACTGTATCTATTCTTGCTCTTTATTTGTATTTTTATGTTTATTTTGTGAGCCAGGAAGGGGGGGGGGAGCAGGACAAAAATGCTTAAATTTGTACCTTCCCTCTCTACATGACTAATGCACATAGGAATATCAATTTAAAAAGCAATCTTGATGAGCTGGCCAGAATAATTTTTCCCTCGTGGTGGTTTCCTTATTTATACCAGTATACTGCTAACACGCCACACAAATATCATCGAGATGTGCCCTGACCTGGATAGCCCGGGCAAGCCCCATCTCGTCAGATCTTGGAAGCTAAGCAGGAATCTCCAAGGAATACCAGGGCTGAGAGGCAGAGGCAGGCTAATCAAGCCACCTCTCTGAAAAACATTCAAGCCCCCGGTAGGGGTCACCAGATGTCAACTATGACTTCCAGGCAAGCACACAAAGCGCGCACACACACAATATTTAAAAATCATGAAGAAGAAGAAGAGGAGGAGGAGGAGGAAGAGATTGGATTTATACCCTGTCCTTCACCTGGAGTCTCAGAGCGGCTTACAATCTCCTTTCCCTTCCCCTCCCCACAACAGTCACCCTGTGAGGTAAGTGGGGCTGACAGAGCCTGCTCTTGAGAAAACAGCTCTGAAAGAACTTGTGACTGACCCAAGGTCACACCAGCAGCTGCATGTGGAGGAGTGGGGAATCAAGCCCAGTTCTCCCAGATTAGAGTCAAGATGCAATCACATGCACAATCACTTCCAGACTGCTTTTGTGCAACATTACACATGCACATTAGTGATATTGAGAAGGGAGAAGGCCACGCCTGCCAATCCGAAGCAGACCCATCGAGGTTTCCTATTGCATAGACGGCCCTTTTGAAACTAGGCAGTGAAACTACCCAATCTAGGAAGGTTTCTAAAGCCTCCCTATTGCAGCATAAGGCATTTGAGGATAGCCCGTCTCAGTAGAGCATCACCCAGACACACCATGGCCTCCCTTTAAACCTAGTCATCGGAAGGGAATCTTCTTTGGCTTTGTCTGGACAGCGCAGGGAGCACCAGTGGCATTTCTCCAAATAAATCAAACAAAGCTAAGCACTCAGAGAGATAAAGAGATAGCCCAGATAAAAAGGGAGAACGTAAAGATATTGGCAAGAAACAATGCCAAGATCAGACTCAGCGTCTCTCCAGCCCAGCTCTGCAAAATGTTGTTTGTGATGCCGCGTCGTGTTAGAGCATGCTGTTGATTGACGGGTCTTCCTGGGTCTGAGAAATGCATTCTGTTCCTATCAGATCCCCCCTTTTTTCCACAGAATGGGATGGGGACGGGGGAAGGCAGACAGACAGACATTCAAGTCAGTGCGAAAACCATGGCATGTCAAATAATTACTATAATGATGGAAATAGCTGGTTTGTAATGAAAAAAAAAATCATCTTGAATTGGAGCCGGCCTGCCTGCTGGCCTGGGTCGCTAATGCCTCCTGGAACTGTAAAAATTGGCCGCAACAGCGCAATCCAATACCGGTGAGAAAACACCGAGGTTTTGACTGTGCTGTTGTAAAGGGGGAAATAATGATGATAAATAACCCAGGCATGTAAATTGGTTCGTGTTCACTTTCTCAATGACTGAGCTGGTGGCTCAAGTTTGGATGAAAAGTGCACATGAAGGAATTAAGAGGAGAGACAGAGGGAGCTGTGTTCGGATAAACAGTTTTTGAAAAAAAGGAAAAGTTCTCACCTGCTGGATTTCTTGGAAAAGCCAAAGATGAGTGCCTTGTTCTAAATTCAATATACAAAAATTAGAAGTACGGTGAGGCATCAGACCAGTGGCTAGATTCAAGGCCAGTAGGACTGAGAGACCAACCAGATTTGGGGGGGGGGGGAATAAGCTTCCAAGAGTCAAAGTTCCCTTTGTCTCCTATGTGACAAAGGAAGCTCTGACTCTTGAAAGTTTAGACCTCCAACAATCTTGTCAGTTCTACTGCAGGCCAGCATGGCTGCCCTCTGGAAGTACCACACCAATCTGCATCCAACTAGCATCCTGCTTCCCACAGTGGCCAAACAAATGCCAAGCAAATGATCTACAAGCAGGACACGGAGGCCAAAGCCTTGTCATGGCATTGCCCCTCCCCCAACAACTGGGAAACAAAGATGCCATGTTCAGGTGCCTCTGACCATGGAAGATCTCCCTAGCAATCATGTACAGCAATCAGTGATAGAATTATCCCCACATGAATGTGTCTAATGAAAGCAAGTTTGGTGTAGTGGCTAGGAGCATGGACTCTAATCTGGAGAACCGCGTTTGATTCTCCACTCCTCCACATGCAGCCAGCTGGGTGACCTTGGGTCAGTCACAGCTCTCTCAGGGCTGTTCTCCCAAGAGCAGTTCTCTCAGAGCTCTCTCAGCCCCACCCTCCTCCTCCTCCTCCTCCTCTTCCTCCTCCTCCTCCTTTTTCCGGATCCACCTCTCCACCCCTTGCATTTTGTTGCTGCCCTCCAAATTAAAAAAAAATATATCACTCTGTTTCTTATTCAAATGGTGATCTAATATCCCATGCCCTCATCTATATGGAATGGCAACTGTCCATTAGGGACTTCCTGCATGTATGGCAAATATGGTGAACAAACAGATTGATGCATAGTATCTAAACAGGAGTACATATGGTAACATGCACACTGACTCTCCTCCCTGTTTATATGTTTTGTTAACTGCTGTTACTAATCGTTACACACACATGGTGGAAGTGCCCTCATGTAGCGGCAAACTTATGACAACCCTGTAGGGTTTTCAAGGCAAGAGATGTTCAGAGCTTTTTAAAGCTTGTTTTCATGCTTTGATTGTTTACCACCATGGGGACCCTAAGATGGGTGGAAAGGTGGCATAAAATGTTTTAAAAATGAATAAAATATATTCTGTTTCACATCAGCACAACTTCCTAAGCAGTGATTGGATCCTGTGGATCCATTCCAGTAGCAGAGTCACTTTCCTGTGATGGAAAGACTGTCATTTAAAGAAAGCCCCTCTTCTGAGATCAGAACAGACATGTGGGATCCAGTCACAGGATCCTGATATCTGCATTGCCTTGAGTTTGCAGATATACTTTCTTTTCCAAAGCTACTTGGGATTTCTTCTTTCCCATTTATTTCAGTCTTAACGTGGAAGATGTATCACAACCTATGTTATAGTATAGAGTTCACTGCCACAGGAAGTGATGGTGGTCACAAGCATAGACAGCTTCAAGAGCGGACTGGATAAACTTATGGAGCAGAGGACCATCAGTGGCTATTAGCCACAAGGTATAAATGGAACACTCTGTTTGGGGCAGTGATGCTCTGTATTCTTGGTCCTTGTGAGGTAACAGTGGGAGGACTTCTGGAGTTCTGACCCTGCTGGTGGACCTCCTGGTGGCACCTGGAGTTTGGCCACCATGTGACACAGAGTGTTGGGCTGGATGGGCCTTTGGCCTGATCCAACATGGCTTCTCTTATGTTCTTTTTTTTTGGGGGGGAGGGTTCACTGATTGATTGATTCTCAGATTTTTTAAATTCTGCCTTTCAACCACAGGTTGCTAGTTGGAGGCCAAGAGAACTGATATCAGAAAAAAATGGTGAAAATGAAGAAGCAATTAAAACCAATTAGTGAAAGCCATAAATCAACCACTAGCAGAACAACAGTGCAACCTTAAGCAGGTCTACTCAGAATCCTACCAATGTCTACACTATGGGGCTTACTCCTACAAAAGTGATTTTAGCATGTTAATGTAAATCACTATCAGTGTGGGGGAGATGAGATGAGACCTTGTAGGGCCCCATTGCACAAGCGCCAGGGATCCAAACAGCTGTGTTCCGCTAGAACCACCTTCAGGACTCAGCTCAAGATAAGACTGGAACAGTCAGAGCATAGTGCCCCTAACTCCAATCTCAGCCAAATGGGCAAGAAGCCAAAGCAATTGTGAGATTGTGAGGACTAAAGTCGAAAAACCGGGTTAGAAACCAGATTCTTGCCATTGTCTCTTCCCTTGCAGAAATCATTAGTTGGTGTAACCAAGTTTGAAAGCCAGGTTAGAAACCTGATTAAAATAAATCTATAATCTATTTAATCCCAGAAAGCCTTGGTGTATAGGCACCATATGATGAAGTCGCTCACTAAGAAAGATATTTGCCATAAGCCAGTAGTTGTTTAAATTATTCAGGTTTTAGGGAGGGTTTCTTCAGGGTGGTTTCATGACTATCTCCTTCAAGGCAATTGGAACTTCCCTTGATGGATCCATTCAGACAATACCCTCCAGATAGATGTAGTCAAACAAGATGGGCAAGGATCAACTGCTGACACAAGAGGCCACACAGCTCTAAGCAGCTGGTCCATATCCTCAGGTCATCTCAGAGGAAACTCTTCCAAACAATTATAATTAGACTGGAATCTATTAATTCTGGACTCTGTCCCAGCATTGACCCCCAAGAATAGTGAAGTCCAAGTGTTGGCAGGTCTGACTCATTTTATCCACAGCCAGTAAACCACATTTGCATCACTGAAGTTAGATGAAGGTGGCTCTCACACCCTGGAGCAGCTCAGCTGATCAGCTTTGTGCAGATACAGGGGTGGCATTCATGCCTTGTCATTACCACCACCACAAATGACCCTGTTCACTCTTCTCAGGAAGTGTATTTATTGTAAAGGGGAGGTTCTGCATACTAAACTGACAGCAAATGCTGTTTGAAACCTGATCCAATCCTGCAAGCTCTTCTGTCCTGTTTAAAGCAGGGCAGCTACCTATTACATGTTACGTTTGAGGCCAGTAATACCTTAGAGACCAATAACAGTTTCAGGGTGTACGTTTTTGAGAGCCAGAGCTTCCTTTGTGTGTCTGACGAAGGAATCTTTGACTCTTAAAGCTCACACCTGAAACTCTTGGTGCTACCGGACTCAAATCTGCCTATTCTACTGCAAACCAACACGGCAACCCCCTGTATAACTATTGTCTTTTTAATTTATCCTTGTATTTTTATAAGTGTATCTGTTATACATCCCTGATAGTTACTGGTAACAAACACAGTCTCTAATACGACTGATAGAACCTTTTATTTCTGCTTTCAACTGACCTTCTTTTGGGTCCTTCACTGATGAGGTTATCTCCACCAGGACCATAGCCAGGATTTTTTTACTTTGGGGGGATTTAAATAAGTCAGGGGGCACAAGAGAGAGAGAGAGAGAGAGAAAGAGAGAGAGAGAGAGAGAGAGAGAGAGAGAGAGAGAGAGAGGCAAGGGCACTGGTGGGCAGGGCAATGGTTGGGCTGGTCTGTGGTGCACATGTCTAGCCTGGGTGCTGGTAGGCAGATACTACCCCAGAAACAATGTAGGTGAATGTGGTTAGAATTACTATGTAAACCGCCCAGAGACCCTTTGGGGTCAGGGCGGTATATAAGCCGAAGGTATAAATAAATAAATAAATAAATAAATACATAAATGACAAAATAAAATAAGATAAACCAGCTGGATGGAAAGTCAGGAGGCCTAGGCAGTAAGTCAGGGGGCCTGGCCCTGAGATGCCCCACTGTAGCTACAGGTCTGACCTCCACGTTTCCTCTGTGAGGCCATTCTGGGTCTTTCCCATGTAGATCTTTGGAGTGCCATGTTTCTTTTTTGTTGTTGTCGCCTTCGGTTAATATGGCTCATCAGTAAGGAGATGCCCCCCTCAAGTCCTTGCAGGTCTCCCACTGGTATCATCTGTGTTCATGTCATTTAGTTTTATGACAGTGTTCTATTTTGTCATTATAACTCCTAGCAATAGCATACCAGTGGGCTTCAATTTGTACTCCCCAAAATAGTTGAAGGAGCCAGGAGTGTGGCACAGATTCAAATGCCCTCCAGGAGTCAATGTATGCTACTGAGAGATTACCTTGTCTCACTCGTGCATTCTTTAAGATTACAGCATCAGTAGAATGTTGATCTTTAAACCATATACACATCCTTTTTGTCCCCATGTAATGATGTTGTTTGTACCCATGTGAAGGTTTATTCTTCGGGCGATCACTGAATTTAGGATTCACATAGATATGGGTTTTCTTGGATCCATTTTTTATGATCTGGAGGGGAAAAATTGCTAAAGCAGCGTTTCAAATAAGATGAAATGATGTTCTGATTCAGTTCGATATATCAGCACACAAATGCATAAAATTGGTTCCTTGATAGTATATAAGCAAATCATCCCTTTTTACGTTTCTTTTGATATTTATTTACATTGTCTCAGCCATTTTGGTCCTCCCCATCTTGCTGTTGGCTTTATAGCTTTATTTGTATTCTGTAGGGACGTTATATGGCTTTTATACATAATATGCCTGGTATTTATGCATACAACACATGTTATCAGGGGTTGTTTCATAGAAAAAGAGCTAGGGGAACTCATTAGCATAACTCATTAGCATATGCCACACCCCCTGACATCACTGGAAGTGTGTCATAAGGCCACATCCCCTGCCCCCAACGGTCCCGGCCACCGCTGCCGGCCTTGCAGCTCCACTGCCGAGCCCCATGAGGGGCCTGGCGGTGGACCTGCAAGGCCGGCGGGAGTGCAAGGAAGCCCCCAGGCAGGCAGTGGTGGGGAGAGGCAGGGAGGAAGCAATTTACCCTCCCTCTTCTCCTGCCTCCTCCTGGCTGAATGAGGGTCGGAAGCGGGGCGGCCGGAAGCAGGGGGCGGGGCTTCGTCATGTGCCCCGCCCCCCGTACCTCACCCCGGGGAACTGCGATCCCCCGCAATCCCCCCCCGAAATGACCTCTGCATGTTATGTACTTGCATCACCAATGTATGAAGTATAATGTTGATTTAGTAGTACCGCATATACCCCAGTTTTTGGTCCAAGCATGCCTAACTGAAATTTAGGATTTTATCCTCCTGGTAGAGTGAATAAATAAAACAACACTCCTCTGGTGGTTGTCAGAAGTCACTGCAAAGGTTGAGAAAAGGTAAAGGTAAAGGTTTCCCTTGCTCCAGAGCTAGTCCAATCCGACTCTAAGGGGCGGTGCTCATCTCCGTTTCCAAACCGAAGAGGCAACCTTGTCTGAAGACGTTTCCGTGGTGATGTGGCTGGCATGACTAAATGCCGTGGCACACAGAACCATATGCCTAAATCCCAGTTGCCCCTCCAAGTTTTGAATGCTCCTCAAAACACATAGATTGTCACCATTAAAAACTACCATTCAACATTTTGTAAGTATATCAGTAGGTGCACATATTTTGAAACGCTTCCTCTAATGTTATCAAGCCTTTTACTTTCAGTGTGGTCTAGTGTGTGGTCTAGTGTGTGAAATCGTACTCTCAAACTGGGCTGATCCAGGTTCAAATCCCCACGCAGTCGTGAAACTCATTCTGTGAGCTTGGGTCAGCCACCCTCTCTCAGGCAAGCCTGACTTACAAGGTTGTTGTGAGGATGAAACAGAGGAGAGAACCCTGAAGATCCTGGAGGCAAGGAAGAGTAGACCATCACCATCTCTGTAATTGTTTCAGGATCAACATGGGCTGGCTCACTTGGCTGGAGATGCTCCATCATTTGACTTTTTATTTACTCAGTTCCTGTCTTTAAAAACCCATTTTCCTTTAGCTATAGTATGTTATATAAAGTTACAGATTTATTATTCGTCGGCTCAAATGTTTATAGATATGCTGTTGTGGTCCATGGAAATGGTCTCACTGAAGGTTATTGACTATATTCATTATCTCTACATAATGGAAGAATTTTGGGAGGGATTTCACCTAGAATATATATTATACTGTGCAGTCCACCCTCTGAAGTTGCCGTTTTCTCCAGGGGATCTGACCTCCATAGTCTGGGAAGCAGTGGCAATTCTGGGAGAAGTCCAGGTTCCAACTGGAGATTTCAGGGTGGCCAGACAACCAGCTTACAACCAGCTGGAGACTGGGGGTTGGGGACGGGAACATGGCATGACATCACTTATGGAAGAACTTGGAACTGATGTCAGTCCTCTGGAACCACCAATTCAGCCAATTCCTAGAGAGGAGTGATGTCATTTTCAGGTTTTCCCAGAACCGGCATCAAGACACTGTTCACTAATGGCCTTTTTAAATTTCATTTTTCTCCCGCCACCACTTAGAGTGATGGTGGGAAATGTAAACTGGAGGCAGGGAATTCCTCACACCCACAGGGGGGCTGACAAGGCTAGGAGACTGGCAGCTTTAACTTCAGACTAGGTCCAGTGAAGGAAATTGAAATCTTTTACGCAATGGTAGACTACTACAACTCCCTGGGGCCATTTTAGGCTGGGAATAGTTATTTATTAAATTGGATTTGCTAGGCCGCCCTTCCCTACAAGAAGGGCTCAGGGTGGCTTACAATAATATAGCATACAATAAATAGTTTAAGTTAAAGCCAGCATTAAAACTCCCTAAAAACAAGTCAATAAATAACATACATTACAAGATGGTGGAAAGAAAAGAGAAAATTCAGCTCCCCAGCCTCGGGGGGGGGGATGAGGGATGGGGAGGATATATGAGAGCGCCAGATGTCATCTTTCCCTTGGGTTGCCAAATGATTCTTACCTGGCATCGGGGGGCTCCTGCCCGGCGTCTGGAGAGTGCACGCGTGTGCAAAGCGTGCGCACGCTGCCCAGATGTGACATACAGACGGTGGGCACACTGGGGGCGGGGCCACAACCATTTGAGGGGAAAACTCTATGTTTTCCCCTCAAATGGCTGTGGCCCCACCCCCAGCGTGCCCAGCGTCTGTATGTCACATCCGGGTGGCGCGCGTGCGGGGGTGGGGTTTCCCCCGGGCCCGATTCCGCGGGGGCAGAAATCGGGCCTCAAAAGCGGGGGGAAATCCGCCCCCTGGGGGGATTTGGGAATCCTATCTTTCCCCTAGATTCCAAGGAAAGTTCATTTTCTAATCACGCAGACAACAGCATTTTCTCAATTAGAAACATGCCTAGCTAGCTGGCCCTTTGCATTGTGTATACACTGGAATTGTGCAGCTTTTCCCAAGAATGTCCACTTGAGAATGCAGGGAGAAAATCTCCACCCTCCACGTATGCTACGCCACTCATATTTTCTGTCAGTTGTGTGATATAGAGTACAACAAATGTACTTTCAATAGGTGCCCCCCCCTTTATTATCAGACATGTCTAAAACTGTCTTTTGAGTCTTGCTGTAAATAATCACTCATATCTGGGCTGTGTTCAGGGTTGCAAACTACAGGTTAGGAAATTCCTGGAGATGTGGGGGTGGAGCCTGCGGAGGGACCTCAGCAGGGTGGTGTAGTGCCACAGATCCCATGTTGGAAGTGGAGGAGTGTATGCTGTCCCTTGCCTCAGTCTTCAGAGACTGCACCATAGATTTAGAGACAGATAGAGTGGTCAGGAGACACACAGAGCATCCTTTCCTTCCTGCTATCTGATACTATCCTTTGAAGTAGAATGCTATTCTTAGGGACAAGACTTCCTTCTTTCCGGTTTGACACTTCCTCTCTCGTACACACAAGGAAGGTGCACACACTCTCCATCTTTGCCACCATGGGTGCTGGTCAGGCATTCTCCATCTGCATCCATCTATCTAGTTAGAGTAGATTCTGTTCCTATCTCTCAACCTGCACTGTCTAGAATGTAGTTCCTTGAGTAAAGGATTCTTATTAGTTTGAAACTGACAAGTGGTTCCGTGTAACTCTGAAAGTTTGCTAGCACACACAGTACTCAGAAGCTGCTGCTGCATGTAAGCCTCATGCACTCTGCTATGTATAGAGATTCCTGGCCGCACCACACCAGTGAATCTAACACCCTACCATCCAAAGCAGCCATTTTCTCCAGAGGAAGTGAGATCTGTAGTCTGCAGGTCAGTTGTAATTCCAAGAGATATCCCGGCCACATCCTAGCTGTGTTAGAAGACACATTCTTGTGCCACTTTGAAAACTTTAAAATAATATTATCAGCGGATGCTGTGGAACACCTGCAAGGCTGTTTATCCCCTAACCTCTTCCCCACGTAGGCTTGCCAACTTCCATCTAGGATATCTCCTGGAATTACAACTGATCTCCACACTCTTCAAGTCAGTATGTTCAGGTGATAAAGAACTTATTTTTATTGAAGTTTATGACAGTATATTGTAGCATATCTGGGCAAGATGACAGCCAGGTATGATTGAGTTAGATCATACTGATGTATGGTGACAGGTTAAACTGTCATGTGACAGTATTACCAGGTACAGATTGCAACTAGGTTGCATCAGCTTAATTAATGGTCACCATGAGTCAGCACTAGACTCTGATTGGTGGCTGTTTGTATATAAGGAGAACAGTCCTGATGTAAATGGGCACACTTGTGAATGCGTTTACTGGTGAAGCACTTTGCTGGACAGTCTCAGGATTTGGAGATTGCAAAGTGGATTGGACTGACTGTAAATATTCTGTAAATAAAACCACTGTATATAGCTTCAAACAGCAACCTGAAACTCTTATTATTCGGACGCTTCAACATACGCCGTCAGTTTATGCCCATGCATTTTGTAGTAGAAGAAGGAAGTCTAGGGCTGCCAACCTCCAGGTGGGGGGTGGAGCTTTCCCAGGATTACAGCTGGTTTCCAGATGACAGAAATCAGTTTCCCTGAAGAAAATGTCTGCCTCGGAGGGTGAACTCCATGGCATCGTACCCTTCTGAGGTCACCCCTTCTTCAAATCCTGGTCACTCCAGGCTCCACTCCCCAAATATCCAGGTATCTCCCAAGTGGGAGTTGGCAATACTAGAAGAAGCAGAAGACTATCTAAATAATACTATACCCTATGCCCTATTACAATAGGCCCTGTGTTTTGATTGCTGAACCCAATGTGGCGTAGAGCTGCAAACTCTGATCTGGAGAACTGGGTTTGATTCCTGACTCCTCCACAGTGAAGCCTGCTGGTGGGCCAGTCACAGTTCTCTTATAATGCTCTCAGCCCCACCTACCTCACAAGGTATCTGTTGTGGGGAGGGGAAGGTAATGTGGTTGTAAGCCACCTTGAGACTCCTTAAGGCAGAGGAAAGCAGGGCATAAAACCTTCTTCTGTGCAAGTATATTATTACAGGTGTGGCCCCGGTGTGCTTGCACAGGGGAGATGTGCAGAAGCATCTTGCCTCCTGCAAGTTCCCGAACAGAGAGAGGTGGCGTCTAGCATAGACAAAGAGAGGCATCCCACATATACCACAGGCTGGTTCTAAATAAAAAGGAAATATATAGCGCTCCCCAGTGTCCGTGCATGCTGAGTTGTATTTACTCTTATCAAAATAAAAATGGGAGCGGGGGTGTGTGTGTCACAATATACCAATTTCAGCAAAGGGGATGGAGAAGCCCTTGCTAGAGTGACAAATTGTGAAAGGGAGGGAAGAGAGGGGGACCGAATGTCTCTTAAAGTGTGACATTCTTTACGGTTAATCCCTTTAGAATACTTTTATCACGTACTTAAAACTGGGCAGGAACAATTCTATTACTAAATAATAGCACTAAAACTGTACTCAGACCTCCATGTGCATTAGAAAGTGTGAACTGGGGGAAATAACTTTTCTAAAAGCTTGAGTTAAGAGAGTGGCTTGTGATTTACAGAGCAATTCCAAACAGAGTTGCACCTTCCCAAACCAATGAGTGTCAATGGACTTAGTGGCGCATAACTCCACTTAGCATCATACACTGTTAGCCAGCTAGATGTCAAGAATGACAGGATTCTCCAGGCTGCTGTACTTTCTTGCATAACAAGAAAATGCCCTGGAACCAAACATCCTGCACAGAAAACATCAAGACCACAACAAGGTAGATTAGAGCACAGCCAAGTCCACAGGGAACGGCGGTGTGGGAAAGGCCCTCAACCCACAGTGTCTTAAAAGTCAATAAGGAAATAAAGCAAATCAGTCTAAGTCCTGACAGGAAGCCGATGGACAGGCCACAGCAGAGGTCTTGGAGGTGTTGAAATCATTACGGAGAGGGATGTTGTCTAGAGCCTGCATTTGAAATACGCATCTGAAGCGAGAAGGCAGCCCTGCAGACACAAACACACTCACAAAAACAGAACCGTTTTGTTGTATCACACTGAGGTAGGAATCAGATTATTGCTGTCAGTTATGAAGATGTTGCTGCAATGTTTTCTTCAGGCCACTGTCTAGATTCTCAGGCAAACGGGTCAAAAAGGGGAAGCTGATTTTGATACAGTGCAGACTGTTTAGGTCTAGGTCAGTCTGTACACTGTTTCAGATGACAGTTCAGAAGCTGGTGTAACCCAGAGACAGGGTGGCACAGCACCTCAATATGCGGGTTTAGGGGCCAGAAATAGGTGGTTCTGTGGAACAGATTTCAGATAAATCTTCACAGTGCAAAATGCCCCACCATTAGAGATATGGTGCCATATAGTCGGCCTGCAATCCCCCGCAGACTGAGGAGGGCAGGACTTACACAAATGATGTCAGACAATCCCATTTCAGGTGAATCCTAGAGTGTCATAGCTATGCACCTGGAAGTGATGTCATGGTGTCACGGGACACCACTTTGGCCTATCCATTCCCCCTCCTATCGAGTGGCGGGTGGGAGATTGCTGTCAGAACTGCACAACCCTCAGTGTCACCACTATGTCACACTGGTGTAAACTATGAAAACATTCTGCTCTCCCTTTTTGTTGGCCACCAGCCAGCTAAGGACCAGCAGTAGGGTTGCCACCTCTGGGTTGAGAAATACCTGGAGTTTTCAAGGGTGAAGCCTGGGAGGGGTGGGAATCTCAGCAAGATATCATGCCATAGAATCTATCCTCCAAAGCAGCCATTTTCTCCAGAGGACTGATCTAGGTCATCTGGAGGTCAATTGTAATAGTGCAAGATCTCCATGTGCCACCAGGAGGTTGGCAACCCTAGCCATCAGGAGGACTTTTAGAACGGGTACAATACTGGTTGCACAGCATCAGTTCTGGTAAACACCTGGAAGTGACACTGTATCTAGAATGTCGCCTTGGCATCCTTCTGGCGACACGTCACTCCCACTTTCCACCAGAAGTGACGTTGTACTGCCGATGCAGCCCCTATTTTACCCTGTTCCTGCCACCGCCCCCCCCCGTTGGCTGTCAGTCATTTGCTAGTGTGACCTCACATACAAGTGGGGGAAACAGGTTGCTCAATGACATTTCTGTGACCATTATTGTCCAGTCATTGAATAAACTGGTACAGGGACGGCTTTTTCACACAGCCTTTCCCTTCCAGTAGTATAGAAATACTAATTTCTGTGGGCTTCATGTTTCCCCCTTGGAATGTATCTTGATGAACCCCTGTTGTGTGCATTTCCTCTAGAAGCCAAATGGGCTCAATAGCCTGCCATAAAACATTCCTTCACACGCTGGAAGAAGAGCAGATGCCTAGCTGACATGCAAACAGGCATGTAGTAGGCCCAAGGTGGGTTGGGCTCTGGGGTCATTTGCTGCAGAGGGTGTTCCCCAGACCTAGCCTATCCCCACCCATTACCATGACAACCCAAAAGTTGGGACCTCCCTGTCTACTGATGATTGGCTAATGGCCATGGCTGATCATAATGAGATTTGGGTTTAATTGTCTGATCCCTTGGAAGAGAGCTCAGTTTCTTCTCTTGCTCTCTCCTTCATGTTGAATTGTACCTGGGAAAGGCTGTCCCAGGCAGAACAATGGATTCTTTGGTGCAGCTGAGCACATGGCTGCATACTTGCACAAAGATGGGATTTCTGCTGAAGATCCCGTGGGATCTTGTTGGACTGTATACTTGGACATTCTTGACTATGGATCCTCCTGGTAATTATGCATATCTCTAATGTCTAGTCAGGGCCAAGAGCCATAGGTTTTCTTGTTTTGAATTATTATTATTCTGATTGCAAGCCTGTACTGAATAAACTTTACTCTGTTTATAAATACTGTGTTTGATGGGTAACTGGACTCCAAGGCTAAACTCCCTGTGCCTAGCTGGGGCTGCACGCTACCATTGAGCCTTAAGAGTGCATCTCTGAGGAGGTGCTAGAGCTGGGTATTGTTGTTAATGTACTGTAAACGTGTAGGAGTTTTCCCCTCATTCCTAGACAGGCGTGGGGGCAGAATCCTGTACACCATCTCTGAAGTTGTGTGTCGAACTGTGCCACTTTCTTTTCCCACCATTTCCCCCTGTGCGCATAATCTCCCTGAGAGGTTTTTTTTTAAAAAAAAAAACATTCTATTGGGAGTGCTATGGCGCTGAAGCAGGACTACAAATCAGCAGCATAGCAACCCCATTGAGATTCCTGGACTCCATTTAGATACACTGACATTCACTACTGCTGTCACCTGGAAACAAGGAGCGTACTGGATACAGAGTTCAAGCATGGAGGGGGGGAACCGGACATTTTTGAAACCCAGGAAGCTTTCCTTCCTTTCTTCCTTAACTCCCACAAACCATGGACTGTGTGTGTTTGTGTGTGTGTGTGACTGAGTCTACACTTCCTCTAAAGCAAACTTTTTAAAAACCGACCAAACATCTGTCTCACCATTCACTTATGCCCCTGATCTCCCGCTTAAACACGCTGTCCAATCAGGTACTTGTTCCAAGTGACAGCAGTAGCGAATCTCAGTGTATCTAAATGGAGTCCAGGAATCTCAATGGGGTCACTATGGTGCTGATTTGTAGTCCTGCTTCAGTGCCATAGCTCTCCCAATAGAATGTTAAAAAAAAAGAGGACGATCACATGTAGGGAGAAAAAGGGTGCGAAAAGAACTGTCATCGCAGGAAGTGCTACGGGGCATTTTATACAGCATCCAACAGCACTTCAGAAGTGGTAGGAAAGATTGAAGACTGGGGGAAAGCAGTTTGAGTCAACAACGCTTCAGGCATGCTTCCCGAATGGGACAGAAGTGTGTTTGTCTGAACAGGTAAATATATTCCGTCAGGGACCAGTTTTAGTAAATGGGTCTGTCCAGTGGTCATTTCATAGAAAAATGCTGCAGGAGCTCATTTAGCATACCTAATAGGCTATTAACATAATAGTCCATTAGCATATGCCACGCCCCCTGACATCACCGGATGTTATGTCAGAAGGGGAAGCAAAAGGGGGGAGGCATCTTCAAAAGTCTCCCCTTCCCTTCCCCAGGTGGGCTGGGGGGGGGGAGCGAAGAGAAAATGGGTTTAAACTCTCCTCGCTCCCCACCACCACCTTGGCAGGTCGGTTGGGGAAGGGAAGGAGAGGGGAGGATTTTAAAGATGGAGCTGGGGGCAGGGCTTGTGCCCGCTCCTGGGCTGCTGGAGCAGTGCTCCAGCATGCTCCAGCCCCAAATGACCCCTGGGTCTGTTTGAAATGACAGAGAAAACCCATTAGTGACCAGTTCCTGAAACGGAATACATAGGCTGTCTGAAATCAGTTTTTGTTAATCAAGGCCTAAACAGGGGTGCTGGTTTCTTTGTACCCTATACAAGGCGAGAGTGACATTGGTTGTGTGCCAGCATTGCCAACTGCATCTTGGGATCTTCTTGGACATTTTGGAGGGGTGCCAGAGAGGCGAGGAGGCTCAGTGAGGATGTGATGCTCTACAGTCTGACCTCTGAAGCTGAATCTTTTCCTGGGGAGCTGATTGGTATAGTTCGAAGATTAGTTGTACTTCCAGGAGAATTGCAGGCCCCATCTGGACCTTCCCAGCCCTATTGTGCACCCCTGCCTTACCCATGTAGAATCCTTATTAATAAGTGTCCCTTTAAGGTTTCTTGTGTAAGCATTCCACCAACAGGTTTCCCTAACTTGCAGCTAACAGTTTCTCTGGTGGACTAACAAATTTGTTCTGAAATTAAAAAAAAAAATCTTAAAGGTGCAGAGGGATTTTAAACATATTGTCTTATATATAACACAGTAGCTTTAATAAAATATATATCAGACAGAAGAATATAACTATTCCCCCCAGTGTGCTATCTTGGACTTCTTTACCAATCTAATTTATTTATTTTTTAAAAATTAAATTGTGAAACAGTGATTTAAAACAAACATGCTAAACCGTGGCTTTGGTTTACTGCTTGAAAAATGCTATGGTTAAAAATACACATGGCAAAAGTAAAGTAAATCAACACATAGTATATTGCTGGATTTAGTTGTACAGAATAGTTCTTAAAGGTAAGATATTAAGTGCAAAATGGAGGTTCCTTCTTAAAGGCACGGCAGAGTTATGCTGACAAACTGCTTGAAGAATGTTCTTAAAAAAATATTTTGGAGACATGCCGGAAATCCATCCTTACCAAATATCTCAATGGGATCACTGCTAGACGGGAATCAAAACTCCAGCTGCTGTGAGATTTAATAACACTCTGGTTATGATATCATCCAATTGCAAAACCTTCTGGACAGCTGAACCCTTTTTACCCCAGTGCTGTAATCAGATATACAGAATTGTCTCAGTATGGAAAGTGACTTCAGGCTCCATTCAGAGCGGGGGGACGTGCTGTTTTAGGCAAGGCAAAACTTGTGGACTTTGACAGCCTAATTTGCCAGCCTGCTCCTTGAGAAACTTGGCCGGGATTTGAATGAAAGTGGATGATATGCATATCTTCCAAAGAGAAACAGAGTCTTATTTATTGAAAGATTTGGCCCACAAACAAATTAAGCCAGATAGAGTGAGAGATGTGGCAACGTTTGCACATAAAATACACATAATGCACATTTCCCTTGTTTTTAATGCCCTGGAGGGTCTTTCTTAGTTGATTCCACATGCTCTCAAATTATTAATCTGGCATAGATATATTCTGAATAGGGTTGCCAACTCTGGGTTGGGAAATTCCTGAAGTTTTGGGGGTAGAGCCTTAGGAGGACAGTTTCTGGGGAGGACAGAGACCTCATTGGGTACGATGCCATAGAGTCCACCCTCCAAAGCAGCCATTTTCTCCAGGGGAACTGATCTCTTTGGTCTGGAGATGAGCAGTAATTCCAGGGGGTCCCCAGGTCCCACCTGGAGATTGGCAACTCGATGATGAATTGCAAAACATTCTTATTCACTTGTTAAATTCAAGTTGTAGATGGTGGTGTGGTGTGTTGAACTGGTTCAAATAACACCTAAATAGGATTACACTCTTTTAAAACCATTGACTTCAAAGGAATTAGAAGGGTGCAAATCTATTTAGGATTGCACTGGAAGCCCCTGGAGGTGTAGAAGAAGAAGAAGAAGAGATTGGATTTATACCCCGCCCTTCACTTGGAGTCTCAGAGCGGCTTACAAACTCCTTTCCCTCCCCCTCCCCACAACAGACACCCTGTGAGGTGGGTGGGGCTGAGAGAACTCTGACACAAACTGCTCTTTTTCAAGGACAGCTGTGCCAGAGCTTGTGACTGACCCAAGGTCACATCAGCAGGTGCAAGTGGAGGAGTGGGAATCAAACCCAGTTCTCCCAGATTAGAGTCCGCACACTTAACCACTACACCAAAATGCTTAGAACTGATTTGATTGCTTAATCCCTGATTATCTTGATAAACTCGCTGAATTATTCCTTATCCCTGTTTCCTGACTTGGACGAATGGGAATGTAATTTGCAGAACAATACTATCCAGAGTCACATGTGCCCCAAGGTATCATATCAACATATACGCTTCTGGCCAAGCTTTTAAGAAAGAGTTTTTTTACTTTGCTTTAGTCTCTTACTCAAGTTGTCTCAATGATTAATAACTCTGCAGCTAATGCTGCACTGGAAGTGCTGATGCTGGTATTCCACAAGGGGATCCATGCTGCTGGATAATAGCATTAGCATGTGCAAGCAGGCAACCAATACAAGATGTCATAATGCATGACAGATGTCCACGTGGTTCCCCAAGCAACATACACTACAATCCCATGCAGAGTTGTACCAGTCCAGTCCCATCAGTGGTTTCAGACTGGCAGAAGCCTACATAGGACTGTAGTCTCAGTGACTTCCCCTGCACACAAATCAAAATTCTTAAACGGCACTTTGAGAATATGCACATGCAAAATATTTGTAATCCAGTTTAAAACTTTTGATAAAATAGCGACTTCCCCCCCACCAGGACTTTGAGGATGTTACTTGTAATTTGTCCTGACCTGGATGGCCCAGGCTAGCCCAATCTCATCAGATCTCAGAAGCTAAAGAGGGCCAGCCCTTGGGTGGGAAATCCCCAAGAAAGTCCAGGGTTGCTACATAGAGTCCGGCACTGGTCAACCACCTCTGAACATCTCTTGCCTTAAAAACCCTCTGGGGTCACTACAAGTGGACTGTGACTTGGCAACACTTTCTACTACAAACACTTTCTACTACCTATTTGGTTCCAAGTCATACCCTCAACTGGGTGTCCCTGCCGCCTCCAGAATATGCCTCTGTGGTATGGGTGAAGTGGATGATGTCGAGCATTATATTCTGAGATGTTTATGGCACGAATCACTTAGGCAAAGGTTTATTTATCCTATTGTACCTCTGTATAATGGAATTTCAGAGCAGGATTTGACCGTTTTCTTGCTCTCTGATATTGATGCACATGTTACTAGCAGAATGGCTTTGTTTGCACTGGCGGCGAAAAAGATAGGACTGGGTCTAGGACTTACTGTAAGTTACTGATGTATACTGTTGGTTGTGCTTTGATTTATTTTGTGTTGTTATGGCCAATGGCTAAGACAATAAACTAAACTTGGACTTACTACCTATTCTGAAGTCAGTGATGAAGAGTTTATCCACCACTTGGGGTTACATCTAACAATTGTACTTCCTTGCACCTCCACTCTGTTGCAAATCCATATAGTGACACTTCCTTTTGAGCATCATCAAAAATATGGTGAAAAAGTATTGACTCGGAGAACCGATGGTTGGTTCCCTTGCTTGGCCAAGTTCATTTTATTTTAGGCTGCAATCACACACACTAAATAATCCACTTTCAGTGCACTTTCAATGCACTTTTGAATTGGATTATGCCAGTTCACACAGTAAAATCCAAGTTGATGTTAAGAAAGATAATGTTAAACAGAGACTGGAGGTCGTGGGAAAAGACCAGATCTCTGATAAAGAGCAATTACTGCAGCTGCAAATGGAGAAATCAAAGTATGCCCTACGTTTTCAAGGTATCGCAGAACAGAAAGGGGAGAAATTAAAAGAAATATTAAGCAAAGCATTGGCACCAGTGGTAGATTATAAAGCGGATGTTCTACAAAATGATATGGACCTGGTCTATCAAACCTACCCTGACTTCATTAAAAAATAAGCTACCTGGTGAAATATTTGTCAAATTCTACAAAAGATCAACTAGAGATGCAATCTTGAAAGCGACAACTGGGAACCCTCTGAAAATCAAAGGTGAGGAAGCGAGGATTTTGAAAGACATTCCATTTGAGATATGAAAATAGAGAAGACAATACAAAAATTTAACTTCTTTCTTGCATGATCATTCTATTCCCTTCAGATGGATATTCCCAGAAGGACTTACATTCAACTATATTGGGATGATCCATTCTTTTTATTATTGACAACATTTATATCCCAATTTTCTGCCCTTTAAAGGGCCACCAAAGTGGCTAACAATTTAAAACATCGATGATAAAATACATTATAAAGCCATTAAAAAAAACCCCTCTCCCAAACATATCTCATTAAAACTACTTTTAAAAGAGTTTAGAAGCAAAAAAAAAACAAAACCCCTTCACCTGCTGGTGGAAGATGGCAACAGTTTAAACAGTTAAAATATATACAAAACATTGGTTGTAAGGAGGAATCATTGAGGAAATACGAACAAAACAAAAAAGTCTTCACCCATTGGTGGAAGACAGCAACAGATGAATCTCCCTGGGAAGAGAATTCTAAGCTTTGGTGCCATGAGCGTGAAGGCCCTCTCCTGGGTTGCCAGCCATCTAATCTCAGAAGGTAAGCACACATAAAACAGGACCTCCCAAGATGATCATAATGGTCAAGCAGGTTCATACGAGATTACGCTGTCTTTCAGGTATGTTGGTCCCAAAGTACATACGGCTTTGAAGGTCAAGGTCAGCACCTTGAATTGTTCCCAGAAACAAACTGGCAGCCAGTGTAGGTGGGTCATGACTGGAGTGGTTTGGTTCTTATGACCCCCTCCAATCGACGTCCTTGCTTCAGCATTCTCTACCAACTGATGTTTCTAAAAGCTTTTCAAGGGCAGCCCCATGTAGAGCTCATGGCAGTAATCTAATCTAGATGTAACCAGGGCATGTACCACAGGTAGCTAAAGCAGCTATGTGGATGTGCCATGGTTATGTGACAGGTATCTCATTTGATCATAAGAACATAAGGGAAGCCAAATGTTGGATCAGGCCAATGGCCCATCCAGTCCAACACTCTGTCACATAGTGGCTAAAAAAACCAGGTGCCATCAGGAGGTCCAGCAGTGGGGTCAGGATGTAGTGGACAGATTGTATAATCAAGACTGTTCTTAAACATGGTGTTAGAACATACTTGTATTTTGGCTCTTTTGCTGGGTTTTGTGATCACTATGGAATCTTTGGTGGAGTATTACTCTGGTTGTTTCACTGTATACCCAGTGATTATGATTTAACCATGACACTGCTCAATCCGCCATAGGGAGGTCTATAGAAGAGCATAACATGGACAAAGAATTGGTAACAAATTTATTCAGAATGATGCCATAAATACTTAGGAATGGGCAGGATGATAAACTCTCAAATCCTTCCATGTTTTGTAACTAGAAAACTTGGCAATATATTGCATACTTCAGAATTAAGTCTAGATCCCTCTGTTAAAAATATGGGATCATTCTAAACTTGTTGCTATAAACTCACAAGAAAGACAGTCCCTATTATTCCAGTCAAAAGTTTTCACAACTTGAGATTAATTGGAGAGGAACCTGTCCAAACTTTTAAGGTGCTCATTTTTAACTGCCCCGTCAACAAGAAAGGCATTAACTTGCTGCTTCAGGATGTAAAATGAGTAAAAATGATTTTGCCAGAGATCTGCTTTAAATTCAGCTGAAGAGGTTATGACCAAATATTCATCCAATTTTTAAAAAAAGAATCAGTGAGTAATAGAAAGTCACAAACCAGAGTAAAAAAAAAAAAAATCTCGTCTGGAAGTAGCAGGAATTTGAATAAGGTAGATGTATCATTTTGTACTGCTCATTTACCTAGGGGTGGACTATGGGGAATCCATATGGTAGATTTATTAAATGTATCTTTTGCCTTTAACTGCACAGAGGAAAGATATAATCAAGGCTTGTGTTTTCAGGAATAGCAGGGGAAAGAGAAGGAGTAATAAACCAATGGAAGAGAAGGGAATACAATATCAAAGAGAGTGCTTCCACCACGAATGGGTGGGGGCTCCATCCCTTTGGAATATTCCGTTGCTAAGGGAGGGGGCACACTGATGAATGGGCATGATTGACATCCAATCAATAAGCACTGAACTGGCAGCTTGGCACTCTGAATTTGCTTTGGTGGTGTAAATGCAAATGAAACCCAGCTGTAAATGCCATATTCAAACCCTGCCATTAGCCCCAGGGCTGCTTTCCCCACTTCTGAGGCCCCTGAATGACCCAAGGGGTTCAGTTTGAAGGATCCTCTCCAGCTCTTCCCTTAGATCTCTATCATCTCGTAGCCTGGGTTTAGCAATGTTTCCATCAATTCATTTCCAGCAGCATTGCAGATCTGTGTAGTTCACTGCTCACAAGAAATCCCACATATTAGTAGTGATATAGTGTTAGACTAGGATCTGGGGGGGGGACCCAGGGTTGAACCCCCACTTTGCCATGGAAGCCTGCAGGGTGACTTTGGGTCAGTCACACAGCCTCAACATAATCTATCTCACAGGGTTGCTGTGAGGATAAAATAAAGGACGGGAGGACAATGTAAACCACTTTGGGACACACACACACACAGTTATTGGGTATGACTGAAGCAAACAAAACACAATGAAATAATAAATTGGTTCCGTGTTTACTATATTGTATCAGTGTGAGAGCTTCTTCCTCGTCAGAGAGGACAAAGAGGCAGCAGCTGAGCACCTTTCCTCTGTTTCTGGCTCCTCCTCTACCTTCTTCTCTCAGCTGCTGGCAGTGAGCCCAGGGGGGATAGCTAGCCACTAGGAGTGCCAGCCTCCAGATGGTGGCCGGAGATCTCCTGGGATTCCAACAGAGATCAGTTCCCCTGGTAAAAAATGGCTGCTTTGGAAGGTGGACTCTATGGCATTATGCCCCATTGAAGTCCCTCCCCTCCCCAAACCGTGTCCTCCTTAGGCTCCGCCCCCCTATCTCCAGGTATTTCCCAACCAGGAGCTGACAGCCCTACTAGCCAAACTTTCACCATGTCTGGATCAAGACACCCATCTATATATCTAATCCTGAAGTCGCCCCCTGGTGTGCGGACACCTAAATCCGCGCACCAGGGGCAGCTGGGGGGAGGGAGAGTTTTGTGCACACGTGGGGCGGGCCCCAGGTGTGCACAAAAGTCTGAATAGATCGGATTGCACTTTCCATGTTTCTCTTAATTAATGATTGCTCCGGAAAATAACACTGCAATTGTAGGCTGAGCGGCATTGACGGTATCAATGTCCCAGCCACCTGTCACATCTGCCAAAAAAGCTGAGTGAAAGTTAGTCTGAAATAACTGAGATACATTATAATGAAGACTTAGGGGGAAAGGGAGAGATGAGCACTGCCATTGTGGAGCTGATGCCAATAAGTAGGTGTAGCTGTCAACTAGTATTCTGAGAATAACTTTATTACCTGGGGGATTCGTGGGCTCCTGCCCCAAATGTATCTATATTTAATTTTCATATTTTTGAAATCATTATTTAAATGTGGAATACACCTAGAAGCCATTTATAGAGGAGTGAGATGCCCACCCAAAAAAGATGAAAATTGGTATGGAAACATGCCTATAAAGAGATAGTACAGGGAGATGGGTCCTAGGGTTGCCAGGTCTGGGTTGGAAAATACCTGGAGACTTTGGTGGTGGAGCTCCCCCACTCCTCCCCCCCGTGATTTTCGCGGGTCCCCTTTCTTGTGAATTATATTTTAGTCGATATTTGTGTCTTAATTGCTTGGGGCCAATTTGGGGGGCATTGAAAACCATTGTAAAAATGGAAAGAAGCATAGTCCGAGGTATGAGTGCGGAAGAGGCGGTGAGCAGAGGTGAGGGTCCGAAGGAACGGGATCAAGGGGAAAGACAGGTGGAGACAGGGCCAGATGAAGACACGCTGAGGCCCTAATTCATGTCAATCTTAAAAGGCCCCAGGCATTACCCCTGACGAGGCATGTCATCACAACACTTACATTTAGTGATTTAAATTTTTTTAGAAGCCTCTCTTAATTTGAGGCTCTAAATTGCAGCTCATTCATTCATTCATTCATTCATTCATTCATTCATTCATTCATTCATTCGATTTATACCCCACCCTCCCCGCCAAGGCAGGCTCAGGGCGGCTTACATAAAAGTACGTATATAAATACAATTAAAATCATTGATAAAAACACCATAACTAAAGTGCTTACTTTGCTTGTGAGTTTATCCACCTCTGGGTGGAGGAAATCAGCTGGGAAAAATCACCTGGAGATGGGCCCATTAAGGTTGCCAGCCTCCAGGTGGGGCCTGGGGATCTCCTGCTTTTACAACTGATCTCCAGCTGACAGAGATCAGTTCCCCTGGAGAAAATGGCTGCTTTGAAGGGTGGACTCTGTGGCACTGTACCATGCTGAGGCCCCTCCCCAAACCCCTCGCTCTCCTGGATCCACCACCAAAGTCTCCAGGTATTTTCCAACCCAGACCTGGCAACCCTAGGACCCATCTCCCTGTACTATCTCTTTATAGGCATGTTTCCATACCAATTTTCATCTTTTTTGGGTGGGCATCTCACTCCTCTATAAATGGCTTCTAGGTGTATTCCACATTTAAATAATGATTTCAAAAATATGAAAATTAAATATAGATACATTTGGGGCAGGAGCCCACGAATCCCCCAGGTAATAAAGTTATTCTCAGAATACTAGTTGACAGCTACACCTACTTATTGGCATCAGCTCCACAATGGCAGTGCTCATCTCTCCCTTTCCCCCTAAGTCTTCATTATAATGTATCTCAGTTATTTCAGACTAACTTTCACTCAGCTTTTTTGGCAGATGTGACAGGTGGCTGGGACATTGATACCGTCAATGCCGCTCAGCCTACAATTGCAGTGTTATTTTCCGGAGCAATCATTAATTAAGAGAAACATGGAAAGTGCAATCCGATCTATTTAGAAGTCATAATTTAAAATACATAGATTTCTTTTCAAGAAGAAGAGGGAGGGGGCAAGCATTTGTTAAGCAGCAAAGTTGGCACGGCCTATTCTGATTCTAAGTATTTTAATCAAAACCTTCTTTTCAAAAGAGAATGCTTGTGGGAGTTTCTTTGCGTAGGCAAGGTACATTTGTGCAAACAGCCGGCAAGCATAGAAAAAAACGTATATGCGGCTTAGTTGTGCTCAAAAACTCATCAGTGGAGGCTTACGGCTTGCAAAATCCTTCTTCAGGTCGCTTCAAAATTGCTATGGCCTTATTTTGGAAGCAAGAAAACATTGTCCACCCTAAGAGCAAGCACCAATCAAGCAGAGATAATCTACATGCATCAAAAAATTGCTAGTTTTGTGTTCATTAAATTACAGATCACAAATGTTTCCTGTTTGGGTAGTTTACCTTATGAATGATTTTTATGTGAAGATATCAGCAACCTCTATGACAAGTTGGAGATATTGTGGACTTGGAAAAAAGGTTGAGAGGCACGTAAGTTGCTGTGGATGAGACTGCAGGTTGAGGGATGGTGCAGGCTTTGTGGTGAGCACAGCTGGCAGACAAATGTGTGACAAATGTGTTCTCAGTACCCAATGGTCACTCATCAGCTGAGCCTTGAATCACCTCTCCTGATTGTACGGTAGTTGCAGTGATCACATCTCATTTCCTTCTGCCTGGTGGTTGAATTTGCATCTGCAAAGTAGGTGAAATTGAGTCTCCCCCAGGATCATGGATGGTTGGATCAGGTAATTTAATGATACGGGGTTTGGGGGGGTGGGGAGAAACTGTGACTGTCTCAGCATCCAGATTGGATGTTGTCTGCTAGGTTTCTGGGGCTCTGCTTCCACTAGTCCTCTAGTAGTTTCTACACAACTCTGGTCTCAATCCTATTGAGACATGTTCTTTCAGCCTTCTGTGTGCCCATAAGGACATAAGAATTTGATACTGTCGACCACCAGTTGCTGACCCATCGCCTCGCCGACGTGGGGATTCGGGGGCTTGCCCTTCAATGGTTTGCCTCTTTCCTGCAATGTCGGGGACAAAGGGTGGCTTTTGGGGACCAGCGCTCCCGTAGGTATCCCATTGAGTGTGGGGTACCACAGGGGGCAGTGCTGTCCCCGATGCTATTTAACATCTATATGCGCCCCCTTGCCCAGATTATCCGGAGTTATGGGCTGGGATGTCACCAATATGCTGATGACACCCAGCTCTATCTGATGTTGGGTGGCCGGTCGGACTCGAGTCCCGATGACCTACATCGGGCACTTGAAGCCGTGGCTGGTTGGCTCCGACTGAGTCGATTGAAACTAAACCCGGCGAAGACTGAGGTCCTGGGCCTGAGTCGGACCGGGACAGGAGTGGGGCTCCCCCTCCTGACCTTTGATGGGGTAACTTTGGTGCCTGTGTCTGGGGTTCGGAGTTTGGACTCTGCCTTAACGATGGAGGCCCAGGTGGCAGCCACTGTCAAGTCCGCCTTTTTCCATCTTCGGCGGACGCGGCAGTTGGCCCCCTACCTGGACCGAGATGATCTGGCCACAGTGATCCATGCGACGGTCACCTCGAGGCTAGACCACTGCAACGCTCTCTACATGGGGCTGCCTTTGTCGCAAATCCGGAGGCTGCAACTGGTGCAGAATGCTGCGGCCAGGCTGTTAATGGGTCTCTCTAGAAGGGACCACATTCAGCCTGTGCTGAAAGCGCTGCACTGGTTGCCAATAGCGTACCGGATTCGCTTCAAAGTGCTGGTTCTTACCTATAAAGCCCTATATGGTCTGGGTCCAGCCTACCTGAGGGACCGCCTTTCCCCATATGTTCCCCCAAGAGCACTACGGTCCGGGCCCCAACATTTACTAACTGTGCCGGGCCCCAAAGATGCAAAATTGGCCACCACGAGGGCTAGGGCTTTTTCGGTGGCGGCCCCCACCTGGTGGAATGAGCTCCCGGAGGAGATCCGGGCCCTGCGGGACCTGATGCAGTTCCGCAGGGCCTGTAAGACGGAGCTCTTCCACCAGGCTTTTGATTAGGGGCCGCCCCCGCCCCCCCTTATACTACCATCATTGGGGGGGGGGGGAAAGGCCCTAGGAAGGAAGAATGAAACATCTGAAAGAAACATCTGAATTCAACATCTGATATTGAGGACACGAAATGCCTACCGGGGTTGTTTGGATGTGGTCATCTTTCTGAGGTTTGAGAGCTGAGGATTTTGAGCACTTTATTGTACCGAGACGGTTTTAAATTGTATAATATGTTTTAAATGCTACTAAATTGTACTTGATGTTTTTATTATTGCAAGATTTCTTGCTATGTAAGCCGCCCTGAGCCCTACGGGGGAGGGCGGGATATAAATTTAATAAATAAATAAATAAATAAATAAATAAATAAATAAATAAGAAGAGCTGTGCTGGATCATACCAAAGGAGAGCCAGTTTGGTGTGGTGGTTAAGTGCGTGGACTCTAATCTGGGAGATCCGGGTTTGATTCCCCACTCCTCTACTTGCACCTGCTGATGTGACCTTGGGTCAGTCACAAGCTCTGGCACAGCTGTCCTTGAAAAAGAGCAGTTTCTGTCAGAGCTCTCTCAGCCCCACCCACCTCACAGGGTGTCTGTTGTGGGGAGGGGAAGGGAAAGGAGTTTGTAAGCCGCTCTGAGACTCCAAGTGAAGGGCGGGGTATAAATCCAATCTCTCCTCTCTCTCTCCTCCTCATCTAATCCAGCACTCTGTTCACACAGTGGCTGACTAGCTGGCTCTAGAAAGCCCACAAGCTGGATGACTGCAACATGCTCCCCAGCAACTAATATAAAGAGGCATGCTGCCTCGGGTACTGGAGCGCATAGATACCTACCGTGCCTATTAGCTCTCATGACTACTAGCCAATGATAGCCCCATCCTCCATGAATTTGTCCACTCCCCTTTTGGAGCTTCCCACATTGGCGGTGGTTGCTTATAACGTATGACTGATAAAGGGTCTGAAGTATCAGAGAAATCCGTCCTTCATTTTGAAAACAATCATGCTAACTATCGTTTCAGCTGCCATAGTAGCACATTCTGCTCTAGATAGTGAACATATTTACATATTTTGGCTTGGTTGTCTGTGGTCTCTAAAAGTACAGTCCAGTTGACCAAGACAGAATATGTGAATCTGGACTATAAAAGTACAATGGAAAAAAGAGTAGCACCATTGTGAGCCCAGAATGATTTCAAGGCCATTTTCTTTCTTCCACCATAGAAATATCCCATCGTATATTTAACCTAATCCCTTTGGACTAATGCAACAGCAAGAAATAGAAGGGGGCCTTTTTTTTGCACCTCGTCTGAGAACCTTCACATGTCATGAAGAAATACGGTATTAATATTGAGTTTTCTGTTTTGAGAGTCAACAAGAGCATTTTTGCTGTTTGAAAACCCACATTTGTTTCTCGCTATCGAGGGCTGCTATTTTATTGCCTTTGGAAACAATTTTGGAAGTATTTAGAGCATAATAGTCAATAAATCACATGAGGAATGAAGAAAAGCATCTTTGTTCTTTGTTAATCATATGGTGAGCTATAAAGCAAGGGGGCTTGGAAAGGGGTAGAAATCAGGGGGGAAGTTAATTACAGTTACACCACCTGATAACAACAAACAACATTTTGTCTAATGGGCAACCTCTGTACTTTGACAGGGCTGGAATGGTATGAAAGAGTAGACAGTTCTACCACAACAGCAATCTCCTAGTAAATGAAGCAGCGGTGTCTTATTTTGCTCCCTGCCAAGTCAGTCCCCACTCACACAGCTGTGTATTTAGATTTTCGAAAGTGTATACGCTACCCCTCTGCCATGAGATTTCCAAACCTGTGCAAAATCCGCGTAAAATCCTTCAATAAAGTATCATTTTAAAAGTAGCGATGTGTCAACTCGGTAGAATAAAATGGGAATTGAAATGCATAAAGCCAGTAAGCACGGGGGAAAGAGATGCAGGAGAGGGGGGAAAACAGGTAAATCTATCAAATACCTGAGTAAATAAAAATGATTTAACCTGGCACCTGAAACTAGGAACTCCAAACAGATCGCTGAAGGCAGGGGATTCCAGCAACGAAGTACCTGGCAGACAGCTGATGAGAGGGAATTCCACGAATGAAGAACAGATGTAGAAAAAGCCCATTGTCTGGAAGGACTGCAGCAGCAGATTTTAGCTGTATGTCAGGCACTTATTGGAGTAGGAAGCCCTTTAACTGTAACAGTTCCTGTTACAGTTGTGGTAGAGTTTCAGCTATTAAATATGGGTAACCATCCAGGGATGCTCTATGGCATTGTGCCTCAGCGGGGTATAGTGCCATAGGTCCTTTCCACAATTGCCTGCCACTCCAGATTTTCTCAGTGTCCGAGTCGAGGCAATTTAAGTCCATGGCAAAACAGCATCCGAAAAACCGGGGGCAACAGCAGGCTGAAACTGGGCTGACCACTGAAGGGAAGTAATGTAATGCAGAATGGGGGGAAAAGAAGGTTGAACTCGACTTTAATGCAGAATGAGAGGAAAAGCTGGATTTAAAAAAAGGCTGAATTTGATTTTAGTGTGCAGAATTGCTTGGAGGACACTGTGGTGAACATGGATTAAAAGGAGAGTGCAGAAAGGGAGAGTCCACCCCCCCCAGCAGCCATTTTCTCCAGAGCTACTGATTTCTGTAGCCTGGAGGTCAGTTGTAATTCTGGTAGATCCCCAGGCCCCACCTGGAGATTGGCTACCCTACCAGGCTACATCTGAACGTCTTGAACACATTTGCAAAAAAAGATGATTGCACATGCACAGCTGCTTTGTCACAGCTGCCTACTTCCCTCCGGATACAATTTATTTCCAACCTTTGTAGCTTGTCTTTCTTGCTAAAACTCAAGGCAGATTACAAATAGTGTGGCCAGCTCTGAGTTGGGAAATAGCTGGAAATTTGGGGGATGGAGCCTGAGGAGGGCAGGGACTTCAATGGGGTGTAACGCCAGAGAGTCCACCATCCAAAGGAGCCATTGTCTCCAGGTGAACTGATCTCTGTTGCCCAGACATAAATTGTAATGCCAGGAGATCTCCAGCCACCACTTGGAAACTGGCAGGCCTAAGCAATCAGACTGTTTATGGAATCCAAGAAACAATTCAATAGGACTAGGAACATACCCTAAAGAATGCAGAAAGCGTATTATGAATGTAGAAGGTGATGCAGTAAAAGCAAGATAATAACACAAACAAAAATGCTAATAGACTGCAATCCTATTGCCTTATAAAAGCACCCTCTTGAGCTGTTCTTTTCTACTACAATTCTAATCCCTTTATAAAAATGCCCTCCTGAATATTTCTCTTTTGCACATTCTGCGGAATAATAGGTATTGAAGCCTTCTTGATCACCTCAGGGAGGCCATTCCACAAGGTTGGAGCCTCAACAGAGAATGTATGTTCTGTTGGCAGAGTAATTAACACAACAATGTTTCACAACCTGATTAAAGAGTAGGTAAAGGTTTATTTAGGAGCTAACATACTTGATAGGAAAGTGGAGAGACAGAAATCAGTTCCTAATTAAATCCCTAGCTGAGAGAGAGAGAGAGAGAGAGAGACTGGGTGTGGCACTTCGAGAAGAAGGGGGAAATTGCTCTGAGATTAGCAATCTGGAGACAGACAAGGAATGACACTTAACAGGAGAGAGGAGGTGCTTTCCTCACTATCCTGTATTCTTGCTGTCCCCTCCAGGGTCTTCTTCTCTTCTTCTTCTTTGTACACTAGACTTTGCCGGTTCCAGCACATTCATGGGCAGTTGCTGATCTTACCCATTTGCAGAGTGGTCCCTGTCCATTGAGCAAAAACATTGAGGCAATTGAGGCAGGGGCTCAGATCATAGGTCAATGACCAGTTTGACCATTTATTTATTATTTATTTTATTTATTTGATTACATTTGTGTCAGTTTGTAGCATCCTTGGCATTGGCACTGAAGGAGGGCTAGAATGGACCTTTCTAACTAAGGCCTCTTTCACACTGTCATTTTAAGCAGGTTGTTATCTATTGCTGGCCCGATTCCTTGTGAAACGACATGGGGACAGAGGTTTCAGACACCGTATTTAAATCTGTTTACGAGCCATATTGGAAGTACTCTGCCAATTTCAAACCAAACTTTTCAATCTTTTGTGTTATAGCACTAATACGATGCTTTTGTTGTTGTTCAGTCGCACAGTCGAGTCCGACTCTTTGCGACCCCATGGACCAGATCACGCCAGGCCCTCCTGTCTTCCGCCGTCCTCTGAAGTTGGCTCAATTTCATGTTCATTGCATCTATGACACTGTCTAACCATCTCATCCTTTGCTGTCCCCGTCTTCTTTGACCTTCAATGACCTTGAATGCTATTCAATGCAATATTGTCAGCATCCAGACGCTTGCGGCTGTCAAGCTACTTAGAAAAAAGAGGTGAAAAAGTAGCTCATTGGGCAGTGGGTGGTCATTGCACAGAACACGCAGCAAAAATGCGGGGAAAGGCAGCCCCTTCAGAAAGCAACACAAACATTTTGAACCCCACACTACACATAGGCTTGCCAGCTCTGGATGGGGAAAAACCTGGAGATTTAAGGAGTGGAGCTTGGAGAGGGTGGGGTTTGGGGAGGGGAAGGACTTCAGCAGGTTACAATGAGAGCCAGTTTGGTGTAGTGGTTAAGAGCTCAGACTCTAATCTGGGAGGACTGGGTTTGATTCTCCACTCCTCCACATGCAATTTCTGGTGTGACCTTGGGTAAGTCACAAGTTCTCTCAGAGCTGTTCTCTCAAGAGCAGTCCACAAAAGAGCTCTCTCAGCCTCACCTACCTCACAGGTTGCTTGTTGTAGGGAGAGGAAGGAAAAGGCGATTGTAAGCCTCTGAATGAAGGGTGGGGTATAAATCCAACCTCTTCTTCTTCATAGAGTCCACTCTCCAAGGCAGCCGTTTTTCCCAGGTGAACTGATCTCTGTCATCTGGAGATCAATTATAATAGTGGGAGATCTGCAGGCCCCACCTGGAGGTTGGCAGCCATAATCTACAGCAATGCAGAAGCATAAGGAACACCTGAAAACAGAAGAAAGGAGTTTAAACAAAAATCCACCCCAAACCAAAAACCTTGTTCAGCTCTGCTTTGCCAAGAGGACACAAGGGGCTTTGTTTGAAATGCAACATTCAATCACATGTGGTGGACATGCAAGAAAGCAAGGAAATATTGTATAGAGATACATGAAGAAATGCAGAAGATATGGAAGCTTAAGTTCGCGATGGATCCAAAAGCTATGCTATTAAATATCTTACCAAGTAATATAACAAAAGCACACACTGAATTATTTAAATATATGGTGACAGCAGCAGAAGTAAAAGTATGGGAAAATGGAAAGCAGCAAATTGTCCTGACTTGAAGGAATGGAGGAATAAACTGAATGAATAAGCATATATGGCAAAGTTAAGATCTCTCATTGACTGACTTCAGAATTTCAAGAAAAATAGAATAAAATATATTAAAACAAAGAATGATAGAAATAAAGATTTAGGTAATGCCTGTTCTATAATGGAAATGTTATTAGATATGAAGATCGATGGAAAAGATAGAAAAGGCATTTAAATAGAAGTGAAATTTTATAGATTAAAAAGTAAATTTAAGCATGTGCTAATGTATGTAAATGTATGATTTTGAGTATAAATGGATCTAGCTTATGTTTGTATGTCTGTAAATTGAATTAAAAAATGTTAAAAAAAAAGAAAAGGTAAATAGCCATTAGCAGCTGGGAGAGAAAACGGTTGTGTCTGAAATGACACACAAACAAATCTGTCAGCAATCAGCAGCTAAAACAGATTACAAAGGCTGTTTGAAAAGGTCCTAACTGTAGCACTGGCTGGAATTGCCCCTGCAGACAGTTAGAGTACTGGACAAGGCTCTGGGAGACCTGGGTTCAATTGTGACTTTGCCATTAAGCTCACTAAATATCCCTCTCAGCACAAACCTGCCTGAGAATAAAATGGAGGAAAGGACAATCATATATACACCATTCTGAGCTCCTTGGAGAAACATTGGAATACATCTGGATAAGCAGTTAGATTCAATTCTGATCGCACAAGAACCCAGCTCATGTTTTTTTAAAAAAACAACAACAAAAACAACAGATGAACCACAGGGGTCGTTTCGTAGAAAAAGAGCTAGGGGAACTCATTAGCATAACTCATTAGCATATGCCACACCTCCTGACATCACCGGAAGTGTGTCATAAGGCCACAAACCCCGCCCCCAATTGTCCCGGCTGGCGGGAGTGCGAGGAAGCCCTGCCAAGGCCCTCCCTGGCCCCAGGCAGGCAGGGGTGGGGAGAGGCAGGGAGGAAGCAACTTACCCTCCCTCTTCTCCTGCCTCCTCCTGGCTGAATGAGGGCCGGAAGCGGGGCAGCCAGAAGCAGGGGGCGGGGCTTTGTCATGTGCCCTGCCCCCCGTACCTCACCCGGGGGAACTGCAATCCCCCGCGATTCCCCCCGAAATGACCTCTGATGAACCAGAATGTGACCCTTTTTGAGGGTTAGGATCCACACATCCTTTGGCAATATTAAACAGAGACAGAATGTCATCTTTTCTGTAGGTAGATCAGTCCTCTAGCAAAACCAGGATATGCTTAAATTTGTTCCTCACCCCACCATGGCTATTGTTGCTATTAAGAACCAAGATACAATCTCCACCCATCCACCCACCTGCACGCACACACACAAAACCCCTGTTAGGAAACTATTCACATTCTGGGAGGACAGAGTACCTTTATGGCAGCTGCAGTTGCACTTAACGATTTTTGGTGGGCCACAGGGAGACTTGATTTATATGGGGAACAAGTAAGTTTTGATAGCAGGAAGAGCTGGAAAATATTTTAAACTGTCAGGTTCCCATTCCAGTGTCTCTCAAAAGGATTGACACATGCAGAGTTCCTTTTAGTTCCAACCTAACCTCTTCTACATATAAGTTAGTTCTGTTTTCAAAACGGCAGGCAGGAATGGAATTAGCAAAGGCACCCAGAAAAGGTCCAGTTTTACAATTATTCCAAATGTCAAAAGAGCAATCGGGATATTTTGTATTCGTGTTTATCTACGGCATTTGGAGAAGTTCAGCTTTGAGATTGATGGGGGCTGTTGTATGTAGGGTTGGACTGTCCCCAGAAGATTATGTTGTGCAACCACCTGGCTTCAATCAGGAGTCTCCTTACTTCAATCCATATTCACCCCACTTATTAACCCTTTTAAAACATGGACCCCATTATCCAGTATCAAAGGGGGACACTGGAATGATTTAAACATTATGACACCCTTCCCATGGGTGCAGACAAGAAGGCATTACTCATGCGGCTGTTCTACATAATATTTCAAGCACTCCAATGTCATGGGACGGTCTATTTGGATTCAGCACTGAATCTGTAAATTGGTCATGTGGAATTGCAATTCCATCTTGCCAGGATTAATTTTCAGCTTTTTAGCCCTCGTCCATTCCAAAACTGCCTCCAGGCACCTGCTCACAGTTTCCATAGCCTCCCTGGATCTGCTGGAAGTGTGAGACAGAACTGAGCATCATCTGCATATTGGTGGCAACTCAGCCCATGTCTCTGGATGACCTCTCTCAGTGGCTTTATGTAAGTGTTTTAAAGAAAACATGGGGAACAAAATGGGAGCTGCGAGACCCCCTTTGGCAGAGGCGAAGGGGCTGAGCAGCAGGCCTCCAGCAATATCTTCTGAAATCTACCCTCCAGGCAAGTCCAGAACCACTGCAAAATGGTGCCTCCCAGTCCTAGCCTGGAAAGGTGGTCAAGAAGGATATCATGACTGATAGTATTGAAAGCCACTGAGAAGTCACCTGTAAGGTATGCACTATGTTTGTTTTCCTCCCAGAGGAAAACAGAAGCTACATTTGCCAAATATGTCAGCTGGTGGCTCTGTTGGGGAAGATAGACAGATGGGAGGAACACGTTGCTATCCTCAAACCAATTAAGGTCCTGGTCACACGGGCTGTAAAATGCGGGGGGGGGGAAGTGTGGCAGTTTGGCCTGGAGCAAAATAATGCGCGACCGCCCAATCACAGGTCCCGTCGAGGTCCCGTGGGTAGGGGCGAGGTGGCGATCACACGACGATCCTGCAGCGGGGCAAAGAAGTGGCGCGGCACGATCTCACCAACAGCATGCACCTTTCTGCGGAGCAACGGAACTTTCGCTTGCCCTTGCCCCGCGGTTTCTGGAAACCAGTACCTCGGAGGTACTAGTTTTTAAACTCCGCATCTTCAGTGGGAACCCTTGGGTTCGCTATGGGAGCTCTACGCTTCCCAGATGTTGCGGTGTGATCGCGCCCGGAAAATCCGCCTATCATCCGTCTCAGTAGCGTGGCTAATGCTCCGTGTGACCGCAGCCTAAGAATGGGGAATATTTCCTTGATGACACCCAAGAGGTTCTATCAAGGGATGGAGAAACTTATCAGAAGGATAAGGAATTGGAGACATCTTGGAGGGACCCTCCACCATAGACTATGGTTCACGCTAGACAGCACTCTATACTACTGGAGCTGAGCAATCATTTTCAGAGTTTAACAGAAGATTCGGTTGCAGTGGAATTAGCTAAAGTGGATCATTATGGACCTGAACAAGGAAGCAAAGAGATGGACTGGTGATCTACTATTCACCACGGAGTGAGGAAGAGGGATGTGCCAGTCATTGATGATTCCCTACTTAAGGGTGTTGAACTGTTACATCTCAGGGCTGGACCCCTTGACTTGGCAGCTGCATTGCTTGCCTAGGGCAAAGATAATGCTTGCACAAGATCCTGAGCAAGAGTTCATGAGTGGCTATAACAGGATGGATCAATAGCACCTCCATGCTTCCGCTTGTGGAAGTGGAAAAACATCACAGCTGCTAGGGCTTCAGGTTTCCCTTCAGTGCTGTTTTTGCCAGTGGAAATGTCTGTGGGGAAGGCGCATGAGCAGGGGTCATTTCGTAGAAAAAGAGCTAGGGGGACTCATTAGCATAACTCATTAGCATATGCCACACACCCTGACATCACCGGAAGTGTGTCCTCCCCACAGCTGGTGGCAACCTCCAGCGGGCACCAGCAGGGAGCTCCAGGCCCCGCCCTCCCGCACCTCACCCGGGGGGATGGCGTCCCCCCACGTCCCCCCCCAAATGACCCCTGTGCATGAGCCTTAGGAAAAGACAAAGAGGCCCCCTGTAGCTGTTTCCACTGGTGAAAAATGTCGTGAGATGGAAGCCTGATGCCTCTCCTCCCTCCTTGCAGCATTTGAAGTTGTGTGGAGCAACAGAGAGGCTTTTAAAGGTTAGTCCCCTTATGAACATGTGACCAAGAGTTGGGTCAAGTGCCCATGTGTCACACGTAACATGTATTGTGCCTTGAAGTTTCACTTTTTTTCTTGCAGTGCTGTAGCACAATGGGAATCCATCCATTCTGCTCAGCAAAGTATTAAGCCTACCTTCAACCTAAGGAGCCTCCCTCCAACAAAGGTGGCTCTTCTGTGAAATGGTGTGAAACAATCCTTCCATGAACTGGACACCTCCCGCGCACAGAAGAGCACTTTTGGATTCAACCCATTGACGGCTGCAAAGATGATCATGCACCATTCCAGGAATCTTCAGAATGACGAATACTTAGTATGAACTCACAGAGGACAAGAAAACAGTAATAGTTTATATCAGCACAAATTATCCATTCAGAAGTCACTTGCAATGTAGAATCGTTTCATCTCAACTCCAGAGGTACGACAAGGGAGAAAATAAAAGGACATACCATGTTAATTGCCAGATGCATTTAGGAATAGAAGAGAATATGAGGCATTCAGGAAAGAACAAAGCAATAACACAATAGGGATGTAAAAATGGCAATGTTAATACAAGAATTTATCATTTCTGCTAATAAGAATACACAGAAGCAATTCATGTGGAATTTCAAGTGTTACTCTAAATTCCGAATGCATTTTGCCACCTTAATAACACATTGTTACAATGAGAGCTCTCCTCTATCTCTCTGCAGGACAATTTTTTAAAATGTTACCCCTTGCTGGGGTGGGGGGGGGAGTTCTTTTCATCAATGGACACAAACCTGGTAAGACCTTTTAATGGAATAGAATTTCTCAGCACTGTGAAGGGTGATGTTAGAATTACCTATTCATACATATTCCCCCTAGTTGAGGATTTTTTAAAAAAATATAATTTTTATTTGGAACTTTTTGATGTAGATGAAATTTGTTGCCAGCCCTTACAATAAGAGATGCCATTTTCAGTTAAATGAGAACATATGGGGCCAAGACACAATAGCCCCAGAAAGGGGCCCTGCCATATTTTTTGGCACATGAGGGCACCAGAGAAGTCTATCTGGTTTGTGGCATACAGCGTGAGACTCGTATAAATGATCTATAGCTCCTACTTGATTTTCTGGCTGACAGTCATGAATGAACCCATAGAATGAACCAGGGGGTGGTTATATCAGTGGTTCTTGGGCTCAACCATTGAAAGCCACTTTAGGTGGGACAGAATCAGTACAAATACGTGAGAAAACCCCATGATGTGAGATTCTCATGAGGATTTACTACCATCTTACGTGTTAACCTCTTGTAATGGCCATTGGCTCTATGCAATAACATTGAACTGAACTGAACTACCATCTTACACCTCTAATCAGACTGTCCTGTTTTCCCTAAAGACCGGGGGAAGGGACCTAACAGGATGACTCCTGCATTCCAAAGGCAAGGGATACAGTTTGTTAGTATTCTCCATAGCTTATGCTATGTATAAGCATGTAGCTTTAAAACAAACCCAAATAATACTTATGTGTGATGAAATGGAGTCAAGACAGAGCTCACGTAGGAGACGTTGTGGACAACTATGACTGTGACTTCACAGAGGGTTGTACAATGTAACTAGTATTTTAGAATTTGATTACCCACCAGTGTAAGTTTTTATAATGTTAGAATCACACCCTCTTACTCTAAAATAAGATGTGATCTGTAACATGTTTTGCAGATAAAAATTCCTTCACAACACGCCTTCCCTGTCGCCACTCCGACTGCTGAGAAACATACAAGACCTGTACAAAAGAAAGAATGCTTTGACAGTTATATAACTACACCAGTCAATCCTTTGCAACAGGTTTAAACTAGGGAGGCTTCTGTAAATGGAATGCAGTACACAGTAGAAGACATTTGCAGTTTAATA
Source organism: Gekko japonicus (assembly GCF_001447785.1). Lineage (NCBI taxonomy): Eukaryota > Metazoa > Chordata > Lepidosauria > Squamata > Gekkonidae > Gekko > Gekko japonicus. The sequence continues at coordinate 1,474,356 of NW_015176458.1, read as the reverse complement.
GAACCAACATTTGAAAATCTCCCTGCTAACCAACATAAGCCTTTAAGAAGTAGATTAATATGTTCCTGGGCTGTAATCGCTTTAATTTCTTTGGAGTGGCATTTCACTATAAATGTAGGTTTCAATTAATAGAATCTGGGACACAGTTCAACAAAACATTACAACAGTCTACCACCGTGATTGGCAAGGGTGGCCCACTAAACTCAAAGGGCCGCTGTAGCTGTAAAATGTTTCCAAGAACGGGGTAGGATGCATTGCTCAGGTTCCTCTCCAGCTCTAGTTCACAAGCATTATATTTTTGTAAACATTCAACCCCCTCATACACACAATCGTAGAAACCCTTCAGAACTGGTTCAATGATCTAACCAAGGGTCCCCCGACTTTTTTTAAGCTGGAGGGTGCCTTTGGAATTTGGAGGCAGGGTGGCAGGCATCACTAGAAAGTGGAGGCGGAAACAAGCACACCATGGCTGCCACAGGAAGCAGAACCTGTTATGTCCGGACATGAACAATCTTCCACTCTGGCTTAACTGCTGCTGGAGGCATGCCTGGACTTGTCTGGCAGGCCACCTAGAGTGAGAGTGGAGAGGCATGTCTGGGCAGGCCACTTAATTGTAGCTTGAAGCCCCAGAACAAAGGCAGGCAGGATCCTGGAACCTACCTGCAGATTGGCCCCTGAGGGCAGCCAGCCAATCTGGAGCCTGGAGGCCATTTGAACTCACCAATCACATGGGGGCTGGGAGTGGCTTAGGTGTATATAGTTAGGACAGTTGCCCCAGGTAAAGCATTCCTGTTGAGATGCAATAAGCTGCTGCTTGCTGAAATCACTCTCCCTTCACCTCTGCCGTGTTAAACCCACTATTTAACGGAACCAAGTACACACATACACACACATCCGTATGAAGAAGGGGGAAGGGGAATAGAAACACACACACACATACAGAAGAAGCCCAAGGGGGAAATAACATGCACACAGAAAAAGACACCCAATGGGGGGAAGGGAGGATAAAACACACAGAACATGACGAAGGAAGAAAGAACTGCTGCACTGCTCCCTGTCCTCCACCACCTCACAGCTGATCCATGAGTCTTGTTTACAGGATCCTGGATCCTTCTCCAGTGAGCAGTGAGGCAGGGTAGTCAGTCACTGGTTCTTCCTTTACAATGGCCTCTCCTACTTTCTTGAGGCACATGAGAGGCACCTGGGAAAGAAGAGCTGGTTTTTATACCCCACTTTTCTCTACCTTAAGGAGTCTCAAAGCGGTTTACCACCGCCTTCCCTTTCTTTCTCCACAACAGACATAGGGATGTCAGTTCCCAGATGGAGGTGGGGGATCCCATGATTTTGTGGGCTCCTGTATGCCACCGGCCAGCTGGTTGATAGGGGGAAGCCCTGCCCCCAAGCCCTGCCCCCAAGTGTGACCACTGGTGGCCACCCCTCTCCCTTCCCTCCTGAAAGATTTAAAGGGCCCTGATCAGCCAGAGGGCCCTTAAAACTTGTAGGAGAGAAGGGAGAGGGGTGGCCACCGGCCGCATGCCTGAACTGCAAGCAGCGAATTCGCCATTTGCAGTTCAAGCAATGGGAGCCCTCACTTGTAAAAAGCATTTAAAGGGTCCCTTTAAATACTTTTAATAATTGGGGCCCGCGTGCCCCTAAACTCCTAAGTGGCAAATTCGCTGCTTGCAGTTTAGGCTGTCTCCCTAACATGATGATGTCACTTCTGCATGATGTCATCACACTGGGGATATCCCTGCCCCCTCCAGGAACACCCCCCAAAGTCCCCCACCAGCAAGTGGACAGGACCTGGCAACTAGGGTTGCCAAGTGGTCTTACCTCCGCCGGGGTGGAAGCCTCGCTGGGCTCCGGGAGCTCCTTGTCGGCCCCAAGCTGTGTCACCAGAGGTGAGCAGGACGTATAGCATGTTGGGGGGCGTGGCACAGATCGTCGGGGGGGAACCATATGGTTTCTTCCCCCCCCCGACGATCTGGGCCACGCCTCCAACGTGAGCAACGTGGATGCATCACCTCTGGTGACACAGCTTCGGGGAGGGCGGAGTTCCCCCCGGGGCCCGATTCCGCCGCGGCGGAAATCGGGCCTCCAAAGCGGGGGTTTTCCCACCCCCCAGCCCCACTTGGCAGCCTTACTGGCAACCCTAAACACACACCTTTGAGGTAGGTGTGGCTGAGAGAATTCTGGGAGAAACATGACTGGCCCAAGGTCACCCAGCAGGCTTCATGTGGAGGAGGAGTAGGGAATCAAACCCTGTTCTCCAGATTCAAGTTCATCACTCTTAACCACTACACTAAGCTGCCTGCGGGCCCTGCAGCACCATGGCTACCACATCGGGGAATACATTCAATGCTATGAACTAGTTGGCACAAGTTGGATCTATATAGGTTGCAAGTTTAAGGAATAGGGTTCTTAAGATGCATTCCATAAATGGGAAACGTCTGTTAACTTTTGGGGGGCCATTGTAGGCTGGAAGTTTGAAGGAAATGGAGTAACAGATAGGAATGTGAATGCATATGCAGGGGAAGTTCTAATCAAACTGTCTTGGGTCAGATGTGAGACTCATGTCCAGTACCAAAGCTACTGGCTTAGTAGTCTGTTGCCTAGGCAGCTTGACATTCTTGGAAAAATCACTCATAAAATGTGTGTCAGAAGATGCAAGCCCTAACAGTAGTGTCTCATGTGCTACATTTGAAGAGGGGCAGGCACAACAAGGCTTCTGGCCTTACCTAAGCCAGAAATGAATGTATATCTGGATTGGCCTCAGCAGCTCCAGTTAAAGGACCTTAAGTAGCTTGTGTTATGAAAGACTTTGCTCTGCCTGAGCCTCTGCTAGCCATATTAGACCTTGTTGAACTAGATGGGCCAATGGTCCACTTTGGTACATCACGAACCTGGTCATGTCTGTTGGATATCTGTCAGTTATATTTCTTGTTTTTGTTGGTTTTTAATTTGTTTAAGGGCTGATGCTGATGTACACAGTAATTTTATGATCTTTAAAATTATTTCATGATTTTAAATCTTTTTTTGTGTGTTCCAGCTGCTGACATGTTTATAGAACAAAGTTTGAGTCCAGTGGCCCCTTTAAGATCAACAAAGTTTAATTTGGGGTATAAGCTTTCATCTACATACATGTATGTGTCAATGCACACACAAGTTTATACCCAGAATCAAACATTGTTGGTCTTGAAGGTGCCACTGGACTCAAACTTTGTTCTGTTGCTTCAGACCAACATGGCTACCCCACCTGAATCTATTGACATGTGTATGTTTATTTTCTTGACAACAATAATTTTGCTGTCACTATTTTTACCTGCTGGTGACTCTTCTTGGTCATTGTCCTTGTTTTAATCCTATCTTTGCTTATAATCTCTTGTTGCCAGTTGGTTTTAGTCTTACTTTAATGTCACAGTATACACCCCCTCCAAATAAAATTATGAGAAATGAACCAACTCTTTAGGCACTGCTGTCCCACCTCACCAGGCCCAATCCTTGTGCTGTGCAGCGATTAAAGCATTAATAATCATGATAAATTAAACATTTACAAGGGAGCTTGCAGTGGGAGGCATGCTCCATAATATGCTCAGTGCCCTGAACCTTTATTAAATTTGATTTTGTTGATGTGGACTCAAGCTCTTTTAAGTCGCGGGGGTAAAACAGAGGCTATTAATCTCCAAGAAAATTTGGTTCTAGCGATGCAAGTAACCTCCATTCCAACCAAACAGCTCTGGCCGTCCTTTCAAGCTTAAAGCATCTCTCCTTGTTCCCTTTATTGACTCAGAAGATTGGTAATGCTTTTTGTTTAATTAAGTGACAGAATAAATTGACCAAGGCGACCAAGAAGTGTTTTGATCCAGATTATTGGATTGGAAACTGTACTCAGCTTTCCTGCTCACTCAGAGGCCAGCATCTTTCTCCATTAGACCTGACAAATACAATTTGCTCGGGAACTCATGATATAGCTTGTCGCTACCAACAGACCGGCGCATAAATGGCCGGGGGTTACAACACACTGTTTCATTAAGCAGCGACCACAAATCTCGCAGTTCATAGAAAATGCCCATCCATCTCCCTGCATTTAGCTGTCATTCCTACCGTAACTGTAATGGCATTCTTGAGAGGGCCAAGTCCATCGCTCATGCCAGATGTTGTTAGGAATTCAATCCATCCTATCTGTGAACACTGGCTCCTTCAAACGGCGAGATGGTGAGTGAATTACATATTGAGCGGTGAGTTTTCTGACATTTAATTATGCAGCCAAAAGGGAACAGTCTTTCAAATTATTGCCGGAGCTCCTAGGACATGCTTGAATATGAAGGGGCAATGGAAAAGTGGCAGCTGAATAAATGTTTTTCATTTTCACAACAACCATAACAAAGCTCCAAGATATCTACACTGAACACTCTAACTTGTTCTGTTATAATGACAAGAGAAACTATTATTTCCCCATACAAGACACTGTTTTGTTCTTCCTCTTTCTGTGGGGTTGCACACATGCACAAGCCCTGGTATCAGCTATGAGAACTTGCTACAAGATCACATGATATTGCTCTGCATGGTGGCATGCAAAGAGAAGGTGTGCATGCAAAGAAAGGCACCATGCTGTCACCTGTCATCACATGGGTTCCATGTTTCTTGATAAAGTAGCCAGAAAAGTTATACTGCAGGGTGCGCCTGCATTGCTTCTGTACACTGTGGCCTTCACAGAGCAAAATAAATCAACTGGCCTATGTTTATGAAATTTACCCTGATACCTTTTAAATCTTATTTGGACAAATGCTGGAATTGTAAAGAACTGATGTTATATTGGAGAAGGGTGCATGAAATGTTATTAAAAATATGTTTGATACCGCAACCATTCAAACCTGAAAAGTTTTTGCTTAATATTATGCCTGATATAAAAGATAAGAAAGTTAAGCACTTAATTATACATATAGTTACAGCAGCAAAAATTAGTTATGCCAAGTACAGGAAGAAATCAGAGATACCAACGGAAAATGAACTATTGATAAAAAAAAATGAAATTGATATATTGTCAGACTTGTTAAAAGACCGAAGTAAACAAAAAGTGAGAGAAAATTGGATACCATTTTATGACTGGGTGGAAAGAAACTTTGAAGACCATGAACAATGAATATAACCATTATAAACTTGGAGAAACTCTAACTTGAACTGTACAGAACTTGACTTTTCCCCAGGAATCATTATAGAAGATTTTAGCGATCTGAGTAAGCATTACTAGCTTTAGTAAATATATAAAGGAAAGAGATCTGGAAACAAAGAAATATGACAGAAAATTTGTAACAGCTATTATATAAACTTGATGGTACTTCCCTTGATGGTACTTCCCCTTCCCATCCGTTCCCTTGATGGTACTTCCCCTTCCCATCCCTTGTATCCTTCCTACCCTATTATGTGTTATTATGTGTTAAAACCAAATAAAAATTATGGGGGAAAAATTTATTTGGAAAAAAATCTTATGGAGAGAGGTTGTGGGTTAGTGGTAAAGCATCTGCTTTACATACAGAAGGTCTCAGATCTAATACTTGGTATCCCTAGTTAAAAGACTTAGATAGTACGTGGTTTGAAAAACCTTTGAGATCCTGGAAAGTGGCTGCCAGTCTGAATAAACAATGCTGACTTTGATAGAGTAATAGTCCTGTGTTAAAGATCAAGATGGGTAACTGTGTTAGTCTGTCTGCAGCAGTAGAAAAGAGCAAGAGTCCAGTGGCACCTTAAAGACTAACAAAATTTGTGGCAGGGTAGGAGCTTTCGTGAGTCACTGCTCACCTCTTCAGGTACTATGCTTCAGGTCCTATGATGGGCTTAGATCCACACTAGCGTTTCCATGGGCACAAGCTCTTGTCTTTACGGAATGAGATTATCCCCCCCCCTTCCTGTGCCAGTTTGAAATGTGCCCTGACTCCTGAGACCCTGTTTAGGGGACTGGAACAAGATTTGGGGATGGGAGGCAGGCAAATCTCATCCCATGAGTTCATGTTCACAGAAGTGCTTGTGTGAATCCAAATGCTAGGCAGGAGCTTTGAACTTCAATTCTAGTTTTTGTTGTTGCTGTTCAGTGGCACAGTCGAGTCTGACTCTTCTCAACCCCATGGACCACATCATGCCAGGCCCTCTTATCTTCCACCATCCTCTGGAGTTTGCTCAATTTCATGTTCGTCGCATCTATGACACTGTCTAACCATCTCATCCTGTGCCGTCCCCGTCTTCTTTTATCTTCAATCTTTCCCAGCATCAGGGTCTTCTCCAGTGAGTGCTCCCTTCTCATTTGGTGGCCAAAGTATTTGAGCTTCAGCTTCAGTATCTGGCCTTCCATGGAACAGTCAGGGTTGATTTCCTTTAGGATTGACTGATTTGATCTCTTTGCAGTCTAAGGGACATAAGAGTTTTCTCCAGCACTATAATCCAAAAGCGTCTGTTATTCAGTGCTCAGCCTCCCTTACGGTTCAACTCTCTCAGCCATACATTACTACTGGGAATACCACAGACTTTTGTTGGCAGGATGATGTCTCTACTTTTTATTATGCTGTCTAGGTTTGCCACAGCTTTCTAATATCCAGGCTAAAACAACTGACATTTGGAAATGTTAGAAAACAGAGACAATTAATCTGAATGGAATAAAATACATCCAAACAGTCAGAATACACAAAGCACACACATAGCACCTGGTACTGAAACACCCTCTGTAAATGCAAAACATTCCAGTAACTACTGCCATATACTGTTCAATGTGCAAATTAAAGAGAAAAGTTTGGGGGAGAGAAAGAAAGCGGGGAAAGGGTTAGCAGGAAACACTGAAAAGCAGAGACCTGAAATGAATGACAAAAATACCAATAGATTATATAAAGAAACTAAAGAAGGAACATTTGCTCACTGCTAATGCTAATACCTCCGTACAAGTCACAGTTCTTTTCCTGCCATTGCATGGCTGTTTGTGGAAAGAAACTGCCCTTGCCAAATGATTTCACTCATGGATGTGATTTAAACAAGCACATCAACAGCAAGGGAAAAGACAGTCTTTGGCTCCAAGTGCAACAGGATGAAATCACAGTTTTTGGTCTGGAGGGGTTCCAAAACAACTGATTTCATAGTTCCTCATTACGGCCAGAGGCATGCAGTTTTTCCTTCGCTCTAGTGTAATTTCAGAGCAACTAGGCTGGGGATATCAGGCAATCTATGGCTTGAACCTGGAAGTTGTGGTGTGAACAAACCCGTTGGATTTAGAACTGTTCAGGACTGTTTGTGCTCAGAAGCCAGGATCCTTCTCCTCAGCACATAAGAAGGATGTGCAACACCACTGGCAGTGACTGACAGATAGTTAGGGGTGCCAGTTGTTTTGCTTAAAAATACCAGACACAATGAGGCTCCGCCCCCTCCTCCTAGGGCAAAACGCCACAGAAGCACACTGTTTGTCCTTTCTGGAGCTCCCAGCCCCAGTGCAAAGCAGCAGTGTCTGTTGCTTCATTCATGGGCTACCTTGGCACTGCCAATTGACCTGGACAGTCCAGTGTTTGGACTGACTCTTTAGGAAAAGCGCTTTTCCCAGCCCAGACAATGAGTGAAAATACCAGACTGTCCGGGTCAGTGCCAGACACCTGGCAACCTTGCAGGTAGAACAAAGCCTTTGGATGTATCAGTGCTAGAAGTCCGGTGTTCTACTCTTGTTGTGTCAGCAGAGAGTAGAATCTAGGAGCTGCAGGGTTCAGCTCAATCCCCAGTTCTCAAGTACCTGAATTCAGCAACAGAGCCTAGATCTTGTCCGTGGTGGGGCCATGCAAAACCTTGGTCAGCCCCAGTTTACTGGTTCAGCTCTTCTTATCCTACTTTTTTTTTTGTTCCTCAACCAACCAGGAAGTCATGCCTTGTAGTGTGTATATGTCCTCTAGCTACATCTGGATCCTAAAGTAAAACTGCAACATATTTGTATTATATATACTTATTTCTCATAATCCCCCCCGCCAAAAACAAAAACAAAAAACCCAACCAGTGCTGATGGAAATAATTATTATTCTTCCATTCATAAAGAAATAGGCCAGGGTTGATTTTGCTCACTTGTTGGAACTCAATTGGTTATGATCTTGGCATACCTTGTTCAACTTCAAATTCAAGAAAGCAAACCAGTATCTGACCGTACGGTTGGTATCTTGAGAGTAATTGACAGTGCAGTTCTTAGAAAGATTGAAGTCAATGGGCTTGCAAGGGTGTAAGACGGCTTAGGATAATTTTTTGTTGTTCTAGTGTTAAAATAGCCTGCACTGAATGGGGTGCCATGGGGAAAATTCTACACACTTGTGCAACTCCATTAATTCCAGCTTCTGTGGGGATACATCTTGCTCAACCATGGCCTTCTCTTGTTAGCATCCTGACCCTCTGATCCCAATTAGGAGCAGTAGGCATCTTTCTTCGCTGGTCAATCTTTTGAATTAGAAAGGAGTGTTTAATCATTTTGGAAGGCCCAGCAGATGTAACTTACTTGAATTCAAGGACTCATCCTCTCTTCAAGTTTCAAACATCTTTTTAGACCAGTCTTCAAAAGGGCATGATGATTTTTTAAAATCAATTATTTTTATTATTTTCTATACAAAACAGAAATAAAATGTTGCATAAAGTGGTAAAAGCATTCAGAGTCGATATTAAACTGACCAAAATTCAAGACACATTGAACGGCATGTAGGGAACCAAAAGGCATTTCAAAAATACAAAAGGTCTTGATAAAAGCGGTTATTGGGGAGTAATTCTCCATTAGACAAGTAAGCTACCATTGGGAACCAAATGGCTTGAAATGGGCATGATGATTCATCGGCTACTCTTCTCCACTGCAATCCTCTAATAACCTCATATGACTTTATAAATATTACCAGTATTAATTTGACTGGACGTGGGGATTCAGTATCCCATACAGAAAATGTTTTGGGAATCAGCTACTTAGCCAGTGTAGCAAAAGCTGAACAACAGCAGATTTATGGAGACAAGTGAGAAGTTCAGTTGGTGAGACAGGTGACAAACAACCCAGACTTCCCATCTGTTTGGTGTAGGATGGTCAGGTCAGAACTACGTTGCTGGAGTAAAGAAACCTATGGGTGTCCCCTTCCCACTCCTCGCCTGATCCTGACATCTTCCCATTCACTCATTTGCTGTGATGAGCAGTATCAGGTGCTCTGGTGAGCAGTATCAGGTGGTAAGGGATGGTATGCTGACAGCTGTGGAGGTGGCATGGGCAGAACACACCACATCTGTCTCTTGTCCTTCGGGCATTAGAGAATTCAAAGCAAAACACATGTGCTCCAGGCATGTGCTCGGGCATCAGAGAATTCAAAGCGAAACACATGTGCTCCAGGCTGTAACCTGAAAACCCTTGACTGGGGCCATTCGTTGCTAAGCTTGCTTTCCTCTTGTTTTCCCAAATAAACAGAGGATCCATCTGACAGTGGCTCAGCGATAGAGAACTTGCTTTACTGATGGTTCTAGGTTTAATTTCTGGCATCTCTGATCAAGTTGACAGGACTCTGAAAGAGTGGGGTGTGTTGTTGAGGAATATGAACCATGAACAGAAGATGAATAGTTTTGCCTCCGGTTCCCACAGCAGCTCCCTGTGACATCTGAAAAGCTGATACTGAGGGGTCGGATGTTTGGGGAGGCTTCTGGACAAGGCTGAGGCCAAATTCCCCTTCCTCCCTACTATCTGAAGAGAAAGCTAGCTCAGCACCTTGGTTCCTCTGCCCAAAGAAGAGGGAAGTGGAAGCAATTTCAGCCAATCCTTCCTTCTCACTCCAGCACTTTGTCCAAGAGCTTCTCCTGATCTCCAGCATCAGGGGTCACCTGGGGCTGCTGGGAGGAAAGGGAGACAGTATTGAACATGGTGTAGATAGCCATAGGTATAACACAGCTTTGATAGGCTCAGCCACTGGATTCTTTATTGTCATGTGCTCTCTCAGTTCACTGCGCAACAACTTGTATGAGGGGTAGGAGAATCGAAAGAGTCCCACTTCATTTAGTTTCAGAAACGACAGAATAGTAGCTTTGCCCAGGAAAGTAACATTCCCTTTCCTGTCAGCAGAATGAGGTGTAGGCAATAATTCTCCTGTACAATGTGTCATGGGACTTTTAATGACCACAGGACTTGAGCTTTACATCTAATCTGAAAGACGTTTTATATGCACCCAGTAATGAAATGGGGGAGGGGAAGAAGTGGAATAAATCCAGATAGTCTGGTCTGAACTCCTCCTGGGATTAATTCTATTATTTACCTTGGCTACCATGGGTAAAACAAACAGCACTTGCTGTGTCTTAGTTACACTGCATAACATTACCTATGTTAGTCACAAGCACATTCCCCCCCCCCTTTAATGAATTCACAATCTGCTGGGAATACAATTGGCCCAAGTCCTTTTCCTGCTGAAATGAACCAGAACATTTGCAGGAAAGAATCAGGATAGGCAGTGCCCTTTCTGGGTAGCACACAATGAAAGGACTTCTGTGGTTTCAGAAGAGGCCAGGGCAGCATGCACTGGTCTTTTCCACTTTCACATTATTCTAATAATATGAAGCCAGTTTAAAGTAGTGGTTAAATGTGTGGACTCTTATCTGGGAGAACCGGGTTTGATTCCCCACTCCACCACTTGGAGCTGCTGGATGACCTTGGGTCAGTCACAAGTTCTTTCAGAACTGTTCTCTCAAGAGCAGTTCTCGAAAGAGCTCTCTCAGCCTCATCTACCTCACAGGGTGTCTGTTGTGAGGAGGAGAAGGGAAAGGAGTTTGTCAACTGCTCTGAGACTCTGAGTGAAGGGCAGGGTATAAATTCAATCTCCTCCTCCTCCTCTTCTTCTCCTCCTTCTTCTTCTTCTTCTTTCAAACGTGTGAATTAGATTAGGCTGAGAAAGAATGGCTATGCCCAGGTCACCCAGTGGGTTTCCCCTGGGAGATCGGAGGTACGTAGATTTACCCAAATTATGATACAGTGGCATCACTTCTGGTTATGCAGATGGACGTCATGCCATTGCAGCATCATGGGATGCTGTTGTGCCTCTCCCATTTCCCCCCCTGTGGCCAAGGGGAGGAGGTTGCCTGCCAAGGCAGGAAACCCAGATTCCCTAGTTCTTTGGCAAGCTGGAATTTGAACCTAGATCTCTGTTCCCAGGCCTAGACCAACACACCAACATACCACACCAGGTCTCAGTATAATACTTTATACTGAGGAGTTCTCCACTGGGGAGAAAGGTGGGATATAAAGTTGTTGCTGTTGTTCAGTCGCACAGTCGAGTCCGACTCTTCGCGACCCCATGGACCAGATTACGCCAGGCCTTCCTGTCTTCTGCCGTCCTCTGAGGTTTGCTCAATTTCATGTTCGTTGCATCTATGACACTGTCTAACCATCTCATCCTTTGCCGTCCCCGTCTTCTTTGACCTTCAATCTTTCCCAGCATCAGGGTCTTCTCCAGTGAGTGCTCCCTTCTCATTTGGTGGCCAAAGTATTTGAGCTTCAGTTTCATTATCTGGCCTTCCAGGGAACAGTCAGGGTTGATTTCTTTGAGGATTGACTGATTTGTTCTTCTTGCAGTCCAAGGGACTCTCAAGAGTCTTCTCCAGCACCATAGTTCAAAAGAATCTATTCTTCGGCGCTCGGCCTTCCTTATAGTCCAGCTCTCGCAGCCATACATGACTACTGGGAATACCATTGCTTGGACCATGCGTATTTTTGTTGGCAGGGTGATGTCTCTACTTTTTATCATGCTGTTTAGGTTCGCCATCGCTTTCCTCCCAAGGAGCAGGCGTCTTTTAATTTCATGGCTGCAGTCACAGTCTGCGGTGATCTGGGATCCCAGGAACGTGAAGTCTGTCACTACTTCCACAGCTTCCCCTTCTATTTGCCAAGGAGTGATGGGGCCGGATGCCATGATCTTAGTTTTTTTGATGTTGAGCTTCAAGCCCACTTTTGCGCTCTCCTCTTTTACCCTGAGCAAGAGGCTCTTTAGGTCCTCTTCACTTTCTGCCATTAGAGTGGTATCGTCTGCATATCTGAGGTTGTTGATCTTTTCCCCAGCAATCTCAATTCTGGCTTGTGATTCATCCAGGCCAGCATTTCGCATGATGTACTCTGCATATATATTAAATAAGCAAGGTGACAGTATACATCCTTGTCGTACTCCTTTTCCTATGCTGAACCAATCAGTTGTTCCGTATCCGGTTCTAACTGTCGCTTCTTGGCGCTTATACAGGTTTCTCAAGAGACATGTGAGGTGGTCTGGTACTCCCATCTCTTTAAGGACCTGCCATAGTTTGTTGTGATCCACACAGTCAAAGGCTTTAGCATAGTCAATGAAGCAGAAGTAGATGTTTTTCTGGTATTCTCTTGCTTTCTCCATAATCCAGCGAATGTTGGCAATTTGATCTCTAGTTCCTCTACCTTTTCGAAACCCAGCTTGTACTTCTATCCACGTACTGTTGAAGCCTAGCTTGTAGGATCTTGAGCATGACCTTCCTAGCATGTGATATGAGTGCAATTGTGCGATAGTTTGAACATTCATTGGCATTGCCCTTCTTTGGAATTGGAATGTATACTGACCTTTTCCAATCCTGTGGCCACTGTTGCGTTTTCCAAATTTGCTGGCAAATGGAGTGCAGCACTTTAACAGCATCATCTTTTAAGACTTTGACTAGCTCAGCCGGGATACCATCACCTCCACTAGCTTTGTTGTTAGTAATTCTTTCTAAGGCCCATTTAACTTCACATTCCAGGATGTCTGGATATTAAGTTAGTAAGTAAATAAATAAATGTTCATTTCATTTATTTAATTCTAGTTAACCAAAAAGCCACAGGTGCTCACTAAAGTGATGGGAGCTGCTTATAGCTGAAGAGGAAAAGAAGGAAAACGAAGGACCAGATCAGGGAAAATGAAGTTGGTTCCTCAACCAAAACAGAGAATTATGAGCTGTGACAGGAAAAATCTGGATGAGTGAAACAAATTCCAAGGTTCGCTCTGGGTCTTCCTCAAGATGACTTGCTAGCAAACCTTGGTTCACTTAAACATGGGAGAGCTATAACTCAGTTTCAGGATTTTATTTATTTTATTTATTTTATTTATTTTATTTATTTATTTAAGTATTTTTACCCCGCCCTCCCCGCAAGCGGGCTCAGGGCGGCACTGACACTGAGGAAGAAAAGGATCTTGGAGTGCAGAGATATTTGGGATATGTATAGACTGCAGCTAGTTCAGGAACAGGCTGAGCTGGGACCCAGAGGCCAGTTGGCTGAGGCATAGTCAGTTGTGGTGCAGAATGAGACAGTGCAGTAGCCTACTTTGGCCACCCTGTATATTCAACAGTGCAAAGATGAATGAGGGCTGAAAGAATCTGTTGCTCCCAGCCATGGTAGAAATGGACAATACAGTATTATTACTACTTGACATTTTCATCCACTGCTCCCACCACACAATGTCATGGGAATCCTCTCGGGAACAATTCCATGTCGGGAGGGGGGGGGATTAGGTTAGCACATGGATCCAAAGAGGCTATCATCATTTGCTGGGGAAAGCTAGAAAAGCAGCTACGCCAGGACTGAAAAATGGGTACCGTATCGGTTAGAAGCACTGGGAAAAACTTGAAATGGTTTCATGGGGGACAAAGTAAAGTCTGAAAAAGTTACACTTCAGCTTTCTAATACTCTACCAAAAAGGGTTGGGGGACTTGGGGGGGGGAGTTTTTCTGTTTCTCAGAGCTGTGCTTTTCTATAAGCATTTCTAGACTCCTATTACTGGGCGAGATCTTAAATACCATCTAAATGCACCATTCATCTCCTTGACAGTTTGCGGTGAATTGCTGCTTCTGTTCTCTGTCAGTATGAATTATGCATGTTTGGAAAGACGCTTCCAAATTTCAATTAGTGCATCTTAATTTTCTTCCTTCGACCAGATGGACCTTGTTAACAAAAAGGACCAAACCTGTATCTCATAGAACATCAAATTGTTCTAATCAATCTAAACTGAGATAAATATTTGAAGCATTAAACCTGTCTACACTTTCCTCCTCTTTTTCTCCCCTACCCACCCTGTTTTAGCAAACTTGAATCCAGATAGCAACAGGACACTGTTAAATTTATTACTTTTTTATCCAATTAGAAAGCAGAGTCCCCCCCACCCCATGCTAATTGGTAGGTGCATAAAAGCTTCTACGTGTTGCCTAAGCAGCTGAGAGGCAAGGATGTTTAATTAAGTTATAACGGGCAATTTGTAACTAATTACTATTAGTGGGCTTCGCTGGGTTAGTTTGCTGGCATGACGGCCTCTGGATTTGTACATAGTTTATTGCAGATCAAATGTGTCCCAAGAGAAGAAATCCAGAGATTTAACAGACAGCTTTTCTGCTGTCATTTAAAATCATGGAGAGGTTGAAGCACAATGAAAGGAAATGCATAATATTAATTGATATGTGTGCAGTGGTGAGAACCGATGAAAGAGCAAAGCGATTCCTACTTTTGTAGGTTGATTCAGACCTCTAACATTATTATTCATTGGATCTGCTTATTAGAATAAAGGTTGACAGGAAAAAGAAAGACTATTCTGTTCAGTATAAAGGCCAATTCAAGTTACATTTTTAAAGGGGGCTTAAGGTGTTTGCAGAAGCAAGAAATCCATCATGGAAGTGGCAAGACAGAGGCCTTATCCGAGGACCAATCTGTTGAAGTCACTGGGGAAACTCTGGATTTTGCCAGTCATTCTATGAATAACATTCACAAGTTATTGCTTCCATGTTACATTTTCCCTATACAATGCAGATGCAGGAATGAGTCCTCATCTTTGAGAAGATGAAAAATCCAATAAGTATATCAGGTCTCAGATTATATATTGATGCATTATACATTGATGAAGCCGCAAGGGAGAAACCACCATTATATCTAATCCTGGGTCCCTGTTGTCCATTTTGATGGTTATATATGCTTCCAAAAATCCCTCCTTCACACAGAATGGGCTGGATTCAGCCAACTATTTTTCAGTCAATGCCACACTATTCCTCTCCACGCTATACCCCCATCCCACGTGGCTTTTTGTACATGCATGTTTCTTGGCACAGTCTCTTTTGGGTGGTCAGAGAAGATACCAACTTCCTTTTTAACTGGCTGAAAAGTCAGTTGAATCCAACCCCATATTTTTAGATGTCCATTTAAACTATCTTATGCAAACTCCTAAACCATGTGATGTGTGAACTGGTCTCCTCCTCCTCCTCATCTTTCTGTATAGCAGCACTGGTTCTTGTGACATCTCTTTCACTTTTAGGAGATTGCCAGTCTCTTCCTATCATAATATATATTCTCTTTATTGCACTCACATCCTACAGAAGTATGAACTGCAACAAGCAACATGGAGAACGCTCTGATGTGGCAATGCAGCCTCTGTGCTTGGTGATTCCATTCTCTATTGTCCTATTAGAACTGCTGTTCGTCATAAACAGATGTATAATCTGTACTAAAATATCTGATTCAAAAATAGCTTAAAGGTCTGTGGACATTACAACTACCTTTTGTAGCCTTAGATTAGGACCAGAGAGACTAATGTTCAAATCCCTGCTCAGGCATGGTCATTCTCTTTAAGTATAATCTAACTCTCAAGGTTGTTGTAACGATCAAATGCGATGAGGAAGCTGTGACAGACTGTTTCTGAGGGGACCCACACAGTCTCCTATGATTTTTGGGGAACCAAGTTTATTTTAAGCTGTGAACCTTCCCCGCAGTTACCAGGAGTTCTAAAGGCAGCAACAGTATAAGCTTTGAATTTGCTGCCATGAGCTAAGTTTAGTGGTGAGCAATGCTCCCTGTAATCTGTGGAGTCTTGTGAGCAAAAATTCTACTTTGTGAGCTACTGGCATTAAAGTTGTGAGTGAGCAATTTGGCTACTGCATAAATTAGTTTGCTTTGGAGCCATCCTTCCTGAGCTAAGACAAAAATGTGTGAGCTGGAGGCTAAAAAAACTGAGCTAGCTCACACTAACTCAGCTTAGAGGGAACACTGGTGATGAACCAATAGAATATGGAGATCACTGAGGCAGGATTTTTAATATAAACAACAACAATTTATTTATTTACTAGCTGCAAAGCCTGTTGAGGATGAAGACAACGAGCCCTAGAAAGGCAGGGTGGGTGGGTGG
>NW_015176458.1:1456095-1457767 GCF_001447785.1 Gekko japonicus | reverse complement strand
TGGAGGTCTACCCACCCCATCCCACTATATTGGTAGACCTGGCCTCTTTACCGGTACAACGGTCCTGATAGTGGAATGGGGTGGGTAGACCTGTTCTCCAGAGGCCAGGTCTACCAGTACAGTGAAATGGGGTGGGTAGACCTGTTCTCCAGAGGCCAGGTCTACCAAGATAGTGGAAGGGGGTGGGTAGACCTGCTCTCCAGAGGCCAGGTCTACCAATATAGTGGATTGGGGTGGGTAGACCTGTTCTCCAGAGGCCAGGTCTACCAAGATAGACAGGAAGGGAGGGAGAGAAAGAGGGGTGAAAGAGGGGGGCCAGACGCAGAGAGATGGGGAGAATGGAAGGAGGGGAGGGAGAGAATGCAAGGAGATGGGGAGGAAGGAAGGAAAGTAGAGAATGGGGGGGATAAAAGGTAAAGGAAGGAAGGGAAAGAGGGAGAGTTAGATGAGGCAGAGGTCCCGGGAAGAGAGAGAGGTAGGGAGGGCGAGTGTGATTGGGGCGGGGTGCCCCACACCTTACCTGGTTGGAGTTTGTTTCCGAGTCGGCGTCTCCCCACTTGGCCGTCATTGCTGCTGTGGGCGAGTGGGGAATGACATCACGGGGCCGCAGGAGGCGAGGGAGCTGGTCTGTCCCATCCAGCCACTCCACGGTGAGTGAGACCTCGTCCCTCCCCTCCCAGCCACCCAGCCAATGGCAGCCCAGTTGCCCTGAGGGTGCTAGTCATCGCAGGCAGCGTCTTCTGAGTGGCAATTCTTCCGGCCAAACACTAACGGTGCGCATTTTCGAACGTTGGTGCCCACTACGGCTTTATTATAAGGGAGAGATTTATGGACTGGTTTCAAGGAACAGATAAGCAGCACCGGACTCTAGGTAGACAAAGGAGAAACCTGGCTGAGGCAAATTAATCTAAACTACTTATGGCTTCCAAGAGAAGTTTGAATTCCCTTTAAAACTTTCAGACATAAACAGGCATTTACTGACTAGCCACTGGGTTGGATCCTCTCTCACACACAGGATTCCACTAACACCAGTCTGCCCTTTTCCAAGAGTCAGACTAAATGGTATAAGGTTTGCTCATTACCAGAGACAGGCCTAACAATTGGGTACTCTATTCTCTCTCAGAAGTAGAGCTAAACCGCTCGGTCACACTGTCAAGCAGACCTGCCCTTTACTCTGTCTAATTTATCACAACTAGCATGTTAAGAATATAGTGTATCCAGGGCTCTTTTTGTACCAGGAACTCCTTTGCATATTAGGCGACACACCCCTAATGTAGCCAATCCTCAAAGAGCCCCTGTAGGAAGAGCTCTGTAAACTCTTGGAGGATTGGCTACATTAGGGGTGTGTTGCCTAATATGCAAAGGAGTTCCTGCTACAAAAAGAGCCCTAATCCAAACAATTATTACAAACAGAATACCCACCCACATGCAAAAACAAAACTGAAACTTTTTTATTTTCTTCTGACAATCGCACCTCCTAAAGGAAGAAATGCATCTTGTTCTTGCATTGGAGAGTTCAGTTTGTAACCTAGGACTTGCTTGTCCTCAGTGCACAGAAATTAGATCAATCTGATACCATATATATATATTTTAGAAATGATTTGAAAAATATTTGAACACCTTGTCTTAAAATATTTTATTCATCATGTTAAAATAAAACGTTCCATAATCA